>NW_027442510.1:0-106664 GCF_048569485.1 Anomaloglossus baeobatrachus | reverse complement strand
TTTTCTCCACTTTTTCTCCATTTTTTTTCTCCACTTTTTCTCCACTTTTTCTCCACTTTTTCTCCACTTTTTTCTCCACTTTTTTCTCCACTTTTTCTCCACTTTTATCCACTTTTTCACCACTTTGTCTCCACTTTTCTCCACTTTTTCTCCATTTTTTTCTCCACTTTTTCTCCACTTTTTCTCCACTTTTTCTCCACTTTTTTCTCCACTTTTTTCTCCACTTTTCTCCACTTTTTATCCACTTTTTCACCACTTTGTCTCCACTTTTTCTACATTTTTTTTTCTCCACTTTTTCTACATTTTTTTCTCCACTTTTTCTCCACTTTTTCTTCACTTTTTCTCCACTTTTTCTCCACTTTTTCTCCACTTTTTATCCATTTTTTTCTCCACTTTTTCTCCACTTTTCTCCACTTTTTCTCCACTTTTTCTCCACTTTTTCTACATTTTTTTCTCCACTTTTTCTCCACTTTTTCTTCACTTTTTCCACTTTTTCTCCACTTTTTATCCATTTTTTTCTCCACTTTTTATCCACTTTTTCTCCACTTTTTCCTCCACTTTTTCTCCATTTTTTCTACATTTTTTCTCCACTTTTTCTCCATTTTTTTCTCCACTTTTTCTCCACTTTTTCTCCACTTTTTTCTCCACTTTTTTTCTCCACTTTTCTCCACTTTTTATCCACTTTTTCACCACTTTGTCTCCACTTTTTCTACATTTTTTCTCCACTTTTTCTACATTTTTTTCTCCACTTTTTCTCCACTTTTTCTTCACTTTTTCTCCACTTTTTCTCCACTTTTTCTCCACTTTTTCTCCACTTTTTATCCATTTTTTTCTCCACTTTTTCTCCACTTTTTCTCCACTTTTTCTCCACTTTTTTCTCCACTTTTTCTACATTTTTTTCTCCACTTTTTCTCAACTTTTTCTTCACTTTTTCTCCACTTTTTCTCCACTTTTTATCCATTTTTTTCTCCACTTTTTCTCCACTTTTTCTCCACTTTTTCTCCACTTTTTCCTCCACTTTTTCTCCATTTTTCTACATTTTTTCTCCACTTTTTCTCCATTTTTTTCTCCACTTTTTCTCCACTTTTTCTCCACTTTTTTCTCCACTTTTTTCTCCACTTTTTCTCCACTTTTTCTCCACTTTTTCACCACTTTGTTTCCACTTTTTCTCCACTTTTTCTGCATTTTTTTTCTCCACTTTTTCTCCACTTTTTCTCCACTTTTTCTCCACTTTTTTCTCCACTTTTTCTCCACTTTTTATCCACTTTTTCACCACTTTTTCACCACTTTTTCTACATTTTTTCTCCACTTTTTCTACATTTTTTTTCTCCACTTTTTCCTCCACTTTTTCTCCACTTTTCTTCACTTTTTCTCCACTTTTTCTCCACTTTTTCTCCACTTTTTATCCATTTTTTTCTCCACTTTTTCTCCACTTTTTTCTCCACTTTTTCTACATATTTTTCTCCACTTTTCTCCACTTTTTCTTCACTTTTTCTCCACTTTTTCTCCACTTTTTCTCCACTTTTTATCCATTTTTTCTCCACTTTTTCTCCACTTTTTCTCCACTTTTTCCTCCACTTTTTCTCCACTTTTTATCCACTTTTTATCCACTTTTATCCATTTTTTTCTCCACTTTTTCTCCACTTATTCTCCACTTTTTCTCCACTTTTTTCTCCACTTTTTCTCCACTTTTTCTCCATTTTTTCTCCATTTTTTATCCATTTTTTTCTCCATTTTTTCTCCACTTTTTCTCCACTTTTTCTCCATTTTTTTCTCCATTTTTTATCCATTTTTTTCTCCACTTTTTCTCCACTTTTTCTCCACTTTTTCTCCATTTTTTTCTCCATTTTTTCTCCATTTTTCCCTCCATTTTTCCTCCATTTTTTCTCCACTTTTTCGCCACTTTTTCTCCACTTTTTCTCCACTTTTTCTCCACTTTTTTCTCCACTTTTTCTACATTTTTTTCTCCACTTTTTCTCCACTTTTCTTCACTTTTTCTCCACTTTTTCTCCACTTTTTATCCATTTTTTTCTCCACTTTTTCTCCACTTTTTCTCCACTTTTTCCTCCACTTTTTCTCCATTTTTTCTACATTTTTTCTCCACTTTTTCTCCATTTTTTTCTCCACTTTTTCTCCACTTTGTCTCCACTTTTTCTCCACTTTTTCTGCATTTTTTTCTCCACTTTTTCTCCACTTTTTCTCCACTTTTTCTCCACTTTTTTCTCCACTTTTTCTCCACTTTTATCCACTTTTTCACCACTTTTTCACCACTTTTTCTACATTTTTCTCCACTTTTCTTCATTTTTTTCTCCACTTTTTCCTCCACTTTTTCTCCACTTTTTCTTCACTTTTTCTCCACTTTTTCTCCACTTTTTCTCCACTTTTTCTCCACTTTTATCCATTTTTTTCTCCACTTTTTCTCCACTTTTTCTCCACTTTTTCTACATTTTTTTCGCCACTTTTTCTCCACTTTTTCTTCACTTTTTCTCCACTTTTTCTCCACTTTTTCTCCACTTTTTATCCATTTTTTTCTCCACTTTTTCTCCACTTTTTCTCCACTTTTTCTCCACTTTTTCTTCACTTATTCTCCATTTTTTCTCCACTTTTTTCTCCACTTTTTCTCCACTTTTTCTCCACTTTTCTCCACTTTTTATCCATTTTTTTCTCCCACTTTTTTCTCCACTTTTTCTACATTTTTTTCTCCACTTTTTCTCCACTTTTTCTTCACTTTTTCTCCACTTTTTCTCCACTTTTTCTCCACTTTTATCCATTTTTTTCTCCACTTTTTCTCCACTTTTTATCCACTTTTCACCACTTTGTCTCCACTTTTTCTACATTTTTTCTCCACTTTTTCTACATTTTTTTCTCCACTTTTCTCCACTTTTTCTTCACTTTTTCTCCACTTTTTCTCCACTTTTTCTCCACTTTTCTCCACTTTTTATCCATTTTTTTCTCCACTTTTTCTCCACTTTTTCTCCACTTTTTCTCCACTTTTTTCTCCACTTTTTCTACATTTTTTTCTCCACTTTTTCTTCACTTTTTCTCCACTTTTTCTCCACTTTTATCCATTTTTTTCTCCACTTTTCTCCACTTTTCTCCACTTTTTCTCCACATTTTCCTCCACTTTTCTCCATTTTTTCTACATTTTTTCTCCACTTTTTCTCCATTTTTTTCTCCACTTTTTCTCCACTTTTTCTCCACATTTTTCTCCACATTTTTCTCCACTTTTTCTCCACTTTTTCACCACTTTGTTTCCACTTTTTCTCCACTTTTTCTGCATTTTTTTCTCCACTTTTTGTCCACTTTTTCTCCACTTTTTCTCCACTTTTTTCTCCACTTTTTCACCACTTTTATCCACTTTTTCACCACTTTTTCACCACTTTTTCTAATTTATTCTCCACTTTTTCTACATTTTTTTCTCCACATTTTCCTCCACTTTTTCTCCACTTTTCTTCACTTTTCTCCACTTTTTCTCCACTTTTTCTCCACTTTTTCTCCACTTTTTATCCATTTTTTCTCCACTTTTTCTCCACTTATTTCTCCACATTTTCTACATTTTTTTCTCCACTTTTTCTCCACTTTTTTCTTCACTTTTCTCCACTTTTTCTCCACTTTTTCTCCACTTTTTATCCATTTTTTTCTCCACTTTTTCTCCACTTTTTCTCCACTTTTTCTCCACTTTTTCCTCCACTTTTTCTCCACTTTTTCTCCACTTTTTTATCCACTTTTTATCCATTTTTTTCTCCACTTTTTCTCCTCTTATTCTCACTTTTTCTCCACTTTTTTCTACACTTTTTCTCCACTTTTTCTCCACTTTTTTCTCCACTTTTTCTCCATTTTTTCTCCATTTTTTATCCATTTTTTTCTCCATTTTTCTCCACTTTTTCTCCACTTTTTCTCCATTTTTTTCTCCATTTTTTATCCATTTTTTTCTCCACTTTTTCTCCACTTTTTCTCCACTTTTTCTCCATTTTTTTCTCCATTTTTTTCTCCATTTTTTCCTCCAATTTTTCCTCCATTTTTTCTCCACTTTTTCGCCACTTTTTCTCCCTTTTTTTCTTCACTTTTTCTCCACTTTTTCTCCACTTTTTTCTCCACTTTTTTCTCCACTTTTATCCACTTTTTATCCATTTTTTTCTCCACTTTTTTCCACTTTGTCTCCACTTTTTCTACATTTTTTCTCCACTTTTTCTACATTTTTTTCTCCACTTTTTCACCACTTTTCTTCACTTTTTCTCCACTTTTTCTCCACTTTTATCCACTTTTTCTCCACTTTTTCTCCACTTTTTATCCATTTTTTTCTTCACTTTTTCTCCACTTTTTCTCCACTTTTTCTCCATTTTTATTCCACTTTATTCTCCACTATTTCTCCACTTTTTCTCCACTTCTTTCTCCATTTTTTCTCCACTTTTTTCTCCACTTTTTCTCCACTTTTTCTCCCCTTTTTCTCCATTTTTTCTCCACTTTTTTCTCCACTTTTTTCACTACTTTTTCTCCACTTTTTTCTCCACTTTTTTCTCCATTTTTTCTCCATTTTTTCTCCACTTTTTTCTCCACTTTTTCTCCACTTTTTCTCCACTTTTTCTCCATTTTTTCTTCACTTTTTTCTCCACTTATTCTCCACTTTTTCTCCACTTTTTCTTCACTTTTTCTCCACTTTTTCTCCATTTTTCTCCACTTTTTCTCCATTTTTATTCCACTTTTTTCTCCACTATTTCTCCACTTTTTCTCCACTTTTTTCTCCATTATTTCTCCACTTTTTTCTCCACTTTTTCTCCACTTTTTCTCCACTTTTTCTCCATTTTTTCTCCACTTTTTTTCTCCACTTTTTTCTCCACTTTTTCTCCACTTTTTCTCCACTTTTTCTCCATTTTTTCTTCACTTGTTTCTCCACTTTTTCTCCACTTTTTCTCCATTTTTCTCCACTTTTTTCTCCACTTTTTCTCCACTTTTTCTCCACTCTTTCTCCATTTTTATTCCACTTTTTCTCCACTATTTCTCCACTTTTTCTCCACTTTTTTCTCCACTTTTTTCTCCACTTTTTCTCCACTTTTCTCCACTTTTTCTCCACTTTTTCTTCACTTTTTCTCCACTTTTTCTCCACTTTTTCTCCATTTTTTTCTCCACTTTTTCTCCACTTTTTCTCCACTTTTTTCTCCACTTTTTCTACATTTTTTTCTCCACTTTTTCTCCACTTTTTCTTCACTTTTTCTCCAATTTTTATCCATTTTTTTCTCCACTTTTTCTCCATTTTTCTCCACTTTTTCCTCCACTTTTTCCTCCACTTTTCTACATTTTTTTCTCCACTTTTCTACATTTTTTTCTCCACTTTTTATCCATTTTTTATCATTTTTTCTCCCACTTTTTCTCCATTTTTTCTCCACTTTTTCTCCACTTTTTCTCCATTTTTTTCTCCACTTTTTCTCCACTTTTTCTCCACTTTTTTCTCCACTTTTTCTCCACTTTTTCTCTACTTTTTCACCACTTTGTCTCCACTTGTTCTCCACTTTTTCTCCATTTTTTTTCTCCACTATTTCTCCACTTTTTCTCCACTTTTTCTCCATTTTTTCTTCACTTGTTTCTCCACTTTTTTCTCCACTTTTTCTCCATTTTTTCTCCACTTTTTTCTCCACATTTTCTCCACTTTTTCTCCACTCTTTCTCCATTTTTATTCCACTTTTTTCTCCACTATTTCTCCACTTTTTCTCCACTTTTTTCTCCACTTTTTTCTCCACTTTTTCTCCACTTTTTCTCCACTTTTTCTCCACTTTTTCTTCACTTTTTCTCCACTTTTTCTCCACTTTTTCTCCATTTTTTTCTCCACTTTTTCTCCACTTTTTCTCCACTTTTTTCTCCACTTTTTCTACATTTTTTCTCCACTTTTTCTCCACTTTTTCTTCACTTTTTCTCCACTTTTTCTCCACTTTTTCTCCACTTTTTATCCATTTTTTCTCCACTTTTTCTCCACTTTTTCTCCACTTTTTCCTCCACTTTTTCCTCCACTTTTTCTACATTTTTTTCTCCACTTTTCTCCACTTTTTTCTCCACTTTTTCTACATATTTTTCTCCACTTTTCTCCACTTTTCTTCACTTTTTCTCCACTTTTTCTCCACTTTTTCTCCACTTTTTATCCATTTTTTCTCCATTTTTTCTCCACTTTTTCTCCACTTTTTCTCCACTTTTTCCTCCACTTTTTCTCCACTTTTTCTCCACTTTTTATCCACTTTTTATCCATTTTTTTCTCCACTTTTTCTCCACTTATTCTCCACTTTTTCTCCACTTTTTCTCCACTTTTTCTCCACTTTTTCTCCATTTTTCTCCATTTTTTATCCATTTTTTTCTCCATTTTTTCTCCACTTTTTCTCCACTTTTTCTCCATTTTTTTCTCCATTTTTTATCCATTTTTTTCTCCACTTTTTCTCCACTTTTTCTCCACTTTTTCTCCATTTTTTTCTCCATTTTTTTCTCCATATTTCCCTCCATTTTTTCCTCCATTTTTTCTCCACTTTTCGCCACTTTTTCTCCACTTTTTCTCCACTTTTTCTCCACTTTTTTCTCCACTTTTTCTACATTTTTTTCTCCACTTTTTCTCCACTTTTTCTTCACTTTTTCTCCACTTTTTCTCCACTTTTTATCCATTTTTTTCTCCACTTTTCTCCACTTTTTCTCCACTTTTTCCTCCACTTTTTCTCCATTTTTTCTACATTTTTTCTCCACTTTTTCTCCATTTTTTTCTCCACTTTTTCTCCACTTTGTCTCCACTTTTTCTCCACTTTTTCTGCATTTTTTTTCTCCACTTTTTCTCCACTTTTTCTCCACTTTTTCTCCACTTTTTTCTCCACTTTTTCTCCACTTTTTATCCACTTTTTCACCACTTTTTCACCACTTTTTCTACATTTTTTCTCCACTTTTTCTACATTTTTTTCTCCACTTTTTCCTCCACTTTTTCTCCACTTTTTCTTCACTTTTTCTCCACTTTTTCTCCACTTTTTCTCCACTTTTTCTCCACTTTTTATCCATTTTTTTCTCCACTTTTTCTCCACTTTTTTCTCCACTTTTTCTACATTTTTTTCTCGACTTTTTCTCCACTTTTTCTTCACTTTTTCTCCACTTTTTCTCCACTTTTTCTCCACTTTTTCTCCACTTTTTCTCCATTTTTTTCTCCATTTTTTTCTCCATTTTTCCCTCCATTTTTTCCTCCATTTTTTCTCCACTTTTTCGCCACTTTTTCTCCACTTTTTCTCCACTTTTTCTCCACTTTTTTCTCCACTTTTTCTACATTTTTTTCTCCACTTTTTCTCCACTTTTTCTTCACTTTTTCTCCACTTTTTCTCCACTTTTTCTCCACTTTTTATCCATTTTTTTCTCCACTTTTTCTCCACTTTTTCTCCACTTTTTCCTCCACTTTTTCTCCATTTTTTCTACATTTTTTCTCCACTTTTTCTCCATTTTTTTCTCCACTTTTTCTCCACTTTGTCTCCACTTTTTCTCCACTTTTTCTGCATTTTTTTTCTCCACTTTTTCTCCACTTTTTCTCCACTTTTTCTCCACTTTTTTCTCCACTTTTTCTCCACTTTTTATCCACTTTTTCACCACTTTTTCACCACTTTTTCTACATTTTTTCTCCACTTTTTCTACATTTTTTTCTCCACTTTTTCCTCCACTTTTTCTCCACTTTTTCTTCACTTTTTCTCCACTTTTTCTCCACTTTTTCTCCACTTTTTCTCCACTTTTTATCCATTTTTTTCTCCACTTTTTCTCCACTTTTTTCTCCACTTTTTCTACATTTTTTTCTCCACTTTTTCTCCACTTTTTCTTCACTTTTTCTCCACTTTTTCTCCACTTTTTCTCCACTTTTTCTCTACTTTTTCACCACTTTGTCTCCACTTGTTCTCCACTTTTTCACCACTTTGTCTCCACTTTTTCTACATTTTTTCTCCACTTTTTCTACATTTTTTTCTCCACTTTTTCTCCACTTTTTCTTCACTTTTTCTCCACTTTTTCTCCACTTTTTCTCCACTTTTTCTCCACTTTTTATCCATTTTTTCTCCACTTTTTCTCCACTTTTTCTTCACTTTTTCTCCACTTTTTATCCATTTTTTTCTCCACTTTTTCTCCATTTTTTCTCCACTTTTTCCTCCACTTTTTCCTCCACTTTTTCTACATTTTTTTCTCCACTTTTTCTACATTTTTTTCTCCACTTTTTATCCATTTTTTATCCATTTTTTTCTCCACTTTTTCTCCATTTTTTCTCCACTTTTTCTCCACTTTTTCTCCATTTTTTTTCTCCACTTTTTCTCCACTTTTTCTCCACTTTTTTCTCCACTTTTTCTCTACTTTTTCACCACTTTGTCTCCACTTGTTCTCCACTTTTTCTCCATTTTTTTTCTCCACTTTTTCTCCACTTTTTCTCCACTTTTTCTCCATTTTTTCTTCACTTGTTTCTCCACTTTTTCTCCACTTTTTCTCCATTTTCTCTCCACTTTTTTCTCCACTTTTTCTCCACTTTTTCTCCACTCTTTCTCCATTTTTATTCCACTTTTTTCTCCACTATTTCTCCACTTTTTCTCCACTTTTTTCTCCACTTTTTTCTCCACTTTTTCTCCACTTTTTCTCCACTTTTTCTCCACTTTTTCTTCACTTTTTCTCCACTTTTTCTCCACTTTTTCTCCATTTTTTTCTCCACTTTTTCTCCACTTTTTCTCCACTTTTTTCTCCACTTTTTCTACATTTTTTTCTCCACTTTTTCTCCACTTTTTCTTCACTTTTTCTCCACTTTTTCTCCACTTTTTCTCCACTTTTTATCCATTTTTTTCTCCACTTTTTCTCCACTTTTTCTCCACTTTTTCCTCCACTTTTTCCTCCACTTTTTCTACATTTTTTTCTCCACTTTTTCTCCACTTTTTTCTCCACTTTTTCTACATATTTTTCTCCACTTTTTCTCCACTTTTTCTTCACTTTTTCTCCACTTTTTCTCCACTTTTTCTCCACTTTTTATCCATTTTTTCTCCATTTTTTCTCCACTTTTTCTCCACTTTTTCTCCACTTTTTCCTCCACTTTTTCTCCACTTTTTCTCCACTTTTTATCCACTTTTTATCCATTTTTTTCTCCACTTTTTCTCCACTTATTCTCCACTTTTTCTCCACTTTTTTCTCCACTTTTTCTCCACTTTTTCTCCATTTTTTCTCCATTTTTTATCCATTTTTTTCTCCATTTTTTCTCCACTTTTTCTCCACTTTTTCTCCATTTTTTTCTCCATTTTTTATCCATTTTTTTCTCCACTTTTTCTCCACTTTTTCTCCACTTTTTCTCCATTTTTTTCTCCATTTTTTTCTCCATTTTTCCCTCCATTTTTTCCTCCATTTTTTCTCCACTTTTTCGCCACTTTTTCTCCACTTTTTCTCCACTTTTTCTCCACTTTTTATCCATTTTTTTCTCCACTTTTTCTCCACTTTTTTCTCCACTTTTTCTACATTTTTTTCTCCACTTTTTCTCCACTTTTTCTTCACTTTTTCTCCACTTTTTCTCCACTTTTTCTCCACTTTTTCTCTACTTTTTCACCACTTTGTCTCCACTTGTTCTCCACTTTTTCACCACTTTGTCTCCACTTTTTCTACATTTTTTCTCCACTTTTTCTACATTTTTTTCTCCACTTTTTCTCCACTTTTTCTTCACTTTTTCTCCACTTTTTCTCCACTTTTTCTCCACTTTTTCTCCACTTTTTATCCATTTTTTTCTCCACTTTTTCTCCACTTTTTCTTCACTTTTTCTCCACTTTTTATCCATTTTTTTCTCCACTTTTTCTCCATTTTTTCTCCACTTTTTCCTCCACTTTTTCCTCCACTTTTTCTACATTTTTTTCTCCACTTTTTCTACATTTTTTTCTCCACTTTTTATCCATTTTTTATCCATTTTTTTCTCCACTTTTTCTCCATTTTTTCTCCACTTTTTCTCCACTTTTTCTCCATTTTTTTTCTCCACTTTTTCTCCACTTTTTCTCCACTTTTTTCTCCACTTTTTCTCTACTTTTTCACCACTTTGTCTCCACTTGTTCTCCACTTTTTCTCCATTTTTTTTCTCCACTTTTTCTCCACTTTTTCTCCACTTTTTCTCCATTTTTTCTTCACTTGTTTCTCCACTTTTTCTCCACTTTTTCTCCATTTTCTCTCCACTTTTTTCTCCACTTTTTCTCCACTTTTTCTCCACTCTTTCTCCATTTTTATTCCACTTTTTTCTCCACTATTTCTCCACTTTTTCTCCACTTTTTTCTCCACTTTTTTCTCCACTTTTTCTCCACTTTTTCTCCACTTTTTCTTCACTTTTTCTCCACTTTTTCTCCACTTTTTCTCCATTTTTTTCTCCACTTTTTCTCCACTTTTTCTCCACTTTTTTCTCCACTTTTTCTACATTTTTTTCTCCACTTTTTCTCCACTTTTTCTTCACTTTTTCTCCACTTTTTCTCCACTTTTTCTCCACTTTTTATCCATTTTTTTCTCCACTTTTTCTCCACTTTTTCTCCACTTTTTCCTCCACTTTTTCCTCCACTTTTTCTACATTTTTTTCTCCACTTTTTCTCCACTTTTTTCTCCACTTTTTCTACATATTTTTCTCCACTTTTTCTCCACTTTTTCTTCACTTTTTCTCCACTTTTTCTCCACTTTTTCTCCACTTTTTATCCATTTTTTCTCCATTTTTTCTCCACTTTTTCTCCACTTTTTCTCCACTTTTTCCTCCACTTTTTCTCCACTTTTTCTCCACTTTTTATCCACTTTTTATCCATTTTTTTCTCCACTTTTTCTCCACTTATTCTCCACTTTTTCTCCACTTTTTTCTCCACTTTTTCTCCACTTTTTCTCCATTTTTTCTCCATTTTTTATCCATTTTTTTCTCCATTTTTTCTCCACTTTTTCTCCACTTTTTCTCCATTTTTTTCTCCATTTTTTATCCATTTTTTTCTCCACTTTTTCTCCACTTTTTCTCCACTTTTTCTCCATTTTTTTCTCCATTTTTTTCTCCATTTTTCCCTCCATTTTTTCCTCCATTTTTTCTCCACTTTTTCGCCACTTTTTCTCCACTTTTTCTCCACTTTTTCTCCACTTTTTTCTCCACTTTTTCTACATTTTTTTCTCCACTTTTTCTCCACTTTTTCTTCACTTTTTCTCCACTTTTTCTCCACTTTTTATCCATTTTTTTCTCCACTTTTTCTCCACTTTTTCTCCACTTTTTCCTCCACTTTTTCTCCATTTTTTCTACATTTTTTCTCCACTTTTTCTCCATTTTTTTCTCCACTTTTTCTCCACTTTGTCTCCACTTTTTCTCCACTTTTTCTGCATTTTTTTTCTCCACTTTTTCTCCACTTTTTCTCCACTTTTTCTCCACTTTTTTCTCCACTTTTTCTCCACTTTTTATCCACTTTTTCACCACTTTTTCACCACTTTTTCTACATTTTTTCTCCACTTTTTCTACATTTTTTTCTCCACTTTTTCCTCCACTTTTTCTCCACTTTTTCTTCACTTTTTCTCCACTTTTTCTCCACTTTTTCTCCACTTTTTATCCATTTTTTTTCTCCACTTTTTTCTCCACTTTTTCTACATTTTTTTCTCCACTTTTTCTCCACTTTTTCTTCACTTTTTCTCCACTTTTTCTCCACTTTTTCTCCACTTTTTATCCATTTTTTTCTCCACTTTTTCTCCACTTTTTCTCCACTTTTTCTCCACTTTTTCTCCACTTTTTCTCCACTTTTTATCCATTTTTTTCTCCACTTTTTTCTCCACTTTTTCTACATTTTTTTCTCCACTTTTTCTCCACTTTTTCTTCACTTTTTCTCCACTTTTTCTCCACTTTTTCTCCACTTTTTATCCATTTTTTTCTCCACTTTTTCTCCACTTTTTATCCACTTTTTCACCACTTTGTCTCCACTTTTTCTCCACTTTTTCTCCATTTTTTTCTCCACTTTTTCTCCACTTTTTCTCCACTTTTTCTCCACTTTTTTCTCCACTTTTTTCTCCACTTTTTCTCCACTTTTTATCCACTTTTTCACCACTTTGTCTCCACTTTTTCTACATTTTTTCTCCACTTTTTCTACATTTTTTTCTCCACTTTTTCTCCACTTTTTCTTTACTTTTTCTCCACTTTTTCTCCACTTTTTCTCCACTTTTTCTCCACTTTTTATCCATTTTTTTCTCCACTTTTTCTCCACTTTTTCTTCTCTTTTTCTCCACTTTTTTCTCCACTTTTTCTACATTTTTTTCTCCACTTTTTCTTCACTTTTTCTCCACTTTTTCTCCACTTTTTATCCATTTTTTTCTCCACTTTTTCTCCACTTTTTCTCCACTTTTTCTCCACTTTTTCCTCCACTTTTTCTCCATTTTTTCTACATTTTTTCTCCACTTTTTCTCCATTTTTTTCTCCATTTTTCTCCACTTTTTCTCCATTTTTATTCCACTTTTTTCTCCACTATTTCTCCACTTTTTCTCCACTTTTTTCTCCATTTTTTCTCCACTTTTTTCTCCACTTTTTCCTCCACTTTTTCTCCACTTTTTCTTCACTTTTTCTTCACTTTTTCTCCACTTTTTCTCCACTTTTTCTCCACTTTTTATCCATTTTTTTCTCCACTTTTTCTCCACTTTTTCTCCACTTTTTCTCCACTTTATCTCCACTTTTTCTTCACTTTTTCTCCATTTTTTTCTCCACTTTTTCTCCACTTTTTCTCCACTTTTTCTCCACTTTTTATCCATTTTTTTCTCCACTTTTTCTCCACTTTTTTCTCCACTTTTTCTACATTTTTTTCTCCACTTTTTCTCCACTTTTTCTTCACTTTTTCTCCACTTTTTCTCCACTTTTTCTCCACTTTTTATCCATTTTTTTCTCCACTTTTTCTCCACTTTTTATCCACTTTTTCACCACTTTGTCTCCACTTTTTCTCCACTTTTTCTCCATTTTTTTCTCCACTTTTTCTCAACTTTTTCTCCACTTTTTCTCCACTTTTTTCTCCACTTTTTTTCTCCACTTTTTCTTCACTTTTTATCCACTTTTTCACCACTTTGTCTCCACTTTTTCTACATTTTTTCTCCACTTTTTCTACATTTTTTTCTCCACTTTTTCTCCACTTTTTCTTCACTTTTTCTTTACTTTTTCTCCACTTTTTCTCCACTTTTTCTCCACTTTTTCTCCACTTTTTTCTCCACTTTTTCTCCACTTTTTCACCACTTTGTTTCCACTTTTTCTCCACTTTTTCTGCATTTTTTTTCTCCACTTTTTCTCCACTTTTTCTCCACTTTTTTCTCCACTTTTTCTCCACTTTTTATCCACTTTTTCACCACTTTTTCACCACTTTTTCTACATTTTTTCTCCACTTTTTCTACATTTTTTTCTCCACTTTTTCCTCCACTTTTTCTCCACTTTTTCTTCACTTTTTCTCCACTTTTTCTCCACTTTTTCTCCACTTTTTATCCATTTTTTTCTCCACTTTTTCTCCACTTTTTTCTCCACTTTTTCTACATTTTTTTCTCCACTTTTTCTCCACTTTTTCTTCACTTTTTCTCCACTTTTTCTCCACTTTTTCTCCACTTTTTATCCATTTTTTTCTCCACTTTTTCTCCACTTTTTCTCCACTTTTTCCTCCACTTTTTCTCCACTTTTTCTCCACTTTTTATCCACTTTTTATCCATTTTTTTCTCCACTTTTTCTCCACTTATTCTCCACTTTTTCTCCACTTTTTTCTCCACTTTTTCTCCACTTTTTCTCCATTTTTTCTCCATTTTTTATCCATTTTTTTCTCCATTTTTTCTCCACTTTTTCTCCACTTTTTCTCCATTTTTTTCTCCATTTTTTATCCATTTTTTTCTCCACTTTTTCTCCACTTTTTCTCCACTTTTTCTCCATTTTTTTCTCCATTTTTTTCTCCATTTTTTCCTCCATTTTTTCCTCCATTTTTTCTCCACTTTTTCGCCACTTTTTCTCCCTTTTTTTCTTCACTTTTTCTCCACTTTTTCTCCACTTTTTCTCCACTTTTTTTCTCCACTTTTTATCCACTTTTTATCCATTTTTTTCTCCACTTTTTTCCACTTTGTCTCCACTTTTTCTACATTTTTTCTCCACTTTTTCTACATTTTTTTCTCCACTTTTTCACCACTTTTTCTTCACTTTTTCTCCACTTTTTCTCCACTTTTTATCCACTTTTTCTCCACTTTTTCTCCACTTTTTATCCATTTTTTTCTCCACTTTTTCTCCACTTTTTCTCCATTTTTATTCCACTTTTTTCTCCACTATTTCTCCACTTTTTCTCCACTTCTTTCTCCATTTTTTCTCCACTTTTTTTCTCCACTTTTTATCCACTTTTTATCCATTTTTTTCTCCACTTTTTTCCACTTTGTCTCCACTTTTTCTACATTTTTTCTCCACTTTTTCTACATTTTTTTCTCCACTTTTTCACCACTTTTTCTTCACTTTTTCTCCACTTTTTCTCCACTTTTTATCCACTTTTTCTCCACTTTTTCTCCACTTTTTATCCATTTTTTTCTCCACTTTTTCTCCACTTTTTCTCCATTTTTATTCCACTTTTTTCTCCACTATTTCTCCACTTTTTCTCCACTTCTTTCTCCATTTTTTCTCCATTTTTTTCTCCACTTTTTCTCCACTTTTTATCCACTTTTTCACCACTTTGTCTCCACTTTTTCTCCACTTTTTCTCCATTTTTTTCTCCACTTTTTCTCCACTTTTTCTCCACTTTTTCTCCACTTTTTTCTCCACTTTTTTCTCCACTTTTTCTCCACTTTTTATCCACTTTTTCACCACTTTGTCTCCACTTTTTCTACATTTTTTCTCCACTTTTTCTACATTTTTTTCTCCACTTTTTCTCCACTTTTTCTTTACTTTTTCTCCACTTTTTCTCCACTTTTTCTCCACTTTTTCTCCACTTTTTATCCATTTTTTTCTCCACTTTTTCTCCACTTTTTCTCCACTTTTTCTCCACTTTTTTCTCCACTTTTTCTACATTTTTTTCTCCACTTTTTCTTCACTTTTTCTCCACTTTTTCTCCACTTTTTATCCATTTTTTTCTCCACTTTTTCTCCACTTTTTCTCCACTTTTTCTCCACTTTTTCCTCCACTTTTTCTCCATTTTTTCTACATTTTTTCTCCACTTTTTCTCCATTTTTTTCTCCATTTTTCTCCACTTTTTCTCCATTTTTATTCCACTTTTTTCTCCACTATTTCTCCACTTTTTCTCCACTTTTTTCTCCATTTTTTCTCCACTTTTTTCTCCACTTTTTCCTCCACTTTTTCTCCACTTTTTCTTCACTTTTTCTTCACTTTTTCTCCACTTTTTCTCCACTTTTTCTCCACTTTTTATCCATTTTTTTCTCCACTTTTTCTCCACTTTTTCTCCACTTTTTCTCCACTTTATCTCCACTTTTTCTTCACTTTTTCTCCATTTTTTTCTCCACTTTTTCTCCACTTTTTCTCCACTTTTTCTCCACTTTTTATCCATTTTTTTCTCCACTTTTTCTCCACTTTTTTCTCCACTTTTTCTACATTTTTTTCTCCACTTTTTCTCCACTTTTTCTTCACTTTTTCTCCACTTTTTCTCCACTTTTTCTCCACTTTTTATCCATTTTTTTCTCCACTTTTTCTCCACTTTTTATCCACTTTTTCACCACTTTGTCTCCACTTTTTCTCCACTTTTTCTCCATTTTTTTCTCCACTTTTTCTCAACTTTTTCTCCACTTTTTCTCCACTTTTTTCTCCACTTTTTTTCTCCACTTTTTCTTCACTTTTTATCCACTTTTTCACCACTTTGTCTCCACTTTTTCTACATTTTTTCTACACTTTTTCTACATTTTTTTCTCCACTTTTTCTCCACTTTTTCTTCACTTTTTCTTTACTTTTTCTCCACTTTTTCTCCACTTTTTCTCCACTTTTTCTCCACTTTTTTCTCCACTTTTTCTCCACTTTTTCACCACTTTGTTTCCACTTTTTCTCCACTTTTTCTGCATTTTTTTTCTCCACTTTTTCTCCACTTTTTCTCCACTTTTTTCTCCACTTTTTCTCCACTTTTTATCCACTTTTTCACCACTTTTTCACCACTTTTTCTACATTTTTTCTCCACTTTTTCTACATTTTTTTCTCCACTTTTTCCTCCACTTTTTCTCCACTTTTTCTTCACTTTTTCTCCACTTTTTCTCCACTTTTTCTCCACTTTTTATCCATTTTTTTCTCCACTTTTTCTCCACTTTTTTCTCCACTTTTTCTACATTTTTTTCTCCACTTTTTCTCCACTTTTTCTTCACTTTTTCTCCACTTTTTCTCCACTTTTTCTCCACTTTTTATCCATTTTTTTCTCCACTTTTTCTCCACTTTTTCTCCACTTTTTCTCCACTTTTTCCTCCACTTTTTCTCCACTTTTTCTCCACTTTTTATCCACCTTTTATCCATTTTTTTCTCCACTTTTTCTCCACTTATTCTCCACTTTTTCTCCACTTTTTTCTCCACTTTTTCTCCACTTTTTCTCCATTTTTTCTCCATTTTTTATCCATTTTTTTCTCCATTTTTTCTCCACTTTTTCTCCACTTTTTCTCCATTTTTTTCTCCATTTTTTATCCATTTTTTTCTCCACTTTTTCTCCACTTTTTCTCCACTTTTTCTCCATTTTTTTCTCCATTTTTTTCTCCATTTTTTCCTCCATTTTTTCCTCCATTTTTTCTCCACTTTTTCGCCACTTTTTCTCCCTTTTTTTCTTCACTTTTTCTCCACTTTTTCTCCACTTTTTTTCTCCACTTTTTATCCACTTTTTATCCATTTTTTTCTCCACTTTTTTCCACTTTGTCTCCACTTTTTCTACATTTTTTCTCCACTTTTTCTACATTTTTTTCTCCACTTTTTCACCACTTTTTCTTCACTTTTTCTCCACTTTTTCTCCACTTTTTATCCACTTTTTCTCCACTTTTTCTCCACTTTTTATCCATTTTTTTCTCCACTTTTTCTCCACTTTTTCTCCATTTTTATTCCACTTTTTTCTCCACTATTTCTCCACTTTTTCTCCACTTCTTTCTCCATTTTTTCTCCACTTTTTTCTCCACTTTTTCTCCACTTTTTCTCCCCTTTTTCTCCATTTTTTCTCCACTTTTTTCTCCACTTTTTTCTCTACTTTTTCTCCACTTTTTTCTCCACTTTTTTCTCCATTTTTTCTCCACTTTTTTCTCCACTTTTTCTCCACTTTTTCTCCACTTTTTCTCCACTTTTTCCTCCACTTTTTCTCCATTTTTTCTACATTTTTTCTCCACTTTTTCTCCATTTTTTTCTCCACTTTTTCTCCACTTTTTCTCCACTTTTTCTCCACTTTTTTCTCCACTTTTTCTCCACTTTTTCACCACTTTGTTTCCACTTTTTCTCCACTTTTTCTGCATTTTTTTTCTCCACTTTTTCTCCACTTTTTCTCCACTTTTTCTCCACTTTTTTCTCCACTTTTTCTCCACTTTTTATCCACTTTTTCACCACTTTTTCACCACTTTTTCTACATTTTTTCTCCACTTTTTCTACATTTTTTTCTCCACTTTTTCCTCCACTTTTTCTCCACTTTTTCTTCACTTTTTCTCCACTTTTTCTCCACTTTTTCTCCACTTTTTATCCATTTTTTTCTCCACTTTTTCTCCACTTTTTTCTCCACTTTTTCTACATTTTTTTCTCCACTTTTTCTCCACTTTTTTTTCACTTTTTCTCCACTTTTTCTCCACTTTTTCTCCACTTTTTATCCATTTTTTTCTCCACTTTTTCTCCACTTTTTCTCCACTTTTTCTCCACTTTTTCCTCCACTTTTTCTCCACTTTTTCTCCACTTTTTCTCCATTTTTCTCCACTTTTTCTCCATATTTATTCCACTTTTTTCTCCACTATTTCTCCACTTTTTCTCCACTTTTTTCTCCATTTTTTCTCCACTTTTTTCTCCACTTTTTCTCCACTTTTTCTCCACTTTTTCTCCATTTTTTCTCCAATTTTTTTCTCCACTTTTCTCTCCACTTTTTCTCCACTTTTTCTCCACTTTTTCTTCACTTTTTCTCCACTTTTTCTCCATTTTTCTCCACTTTTTCTCCATTTTTATTCCACTTTTTTCTCCACTATTTCTCCACTTTTTCTCCACTTTTTTCTCCATTTTTTCTCCACTTTTTTCTCCACTTTTTCCTCCACTTTTTCTCCACTTTTTCTTCACTTTTTCTCCACTTTTTCTCCACTTTTTCTCCACTTTTTATCCATTTTTTTCTCCACTTTTTCTCCACTTTTTCTCCACTTTTTCTCCACTTTATCTCCACTTTTTCTTCACTTTTTCTCCATTTTTTTCTCCACTTTTTCTCCACTTTTTCTCCACTTTTTCTCCACTTTTTATCCATTTTTTTCTCCACTTTTTCTCCACTTTTTTCTCCACTTTTTCTACATTTTTTTCTCCACTTTTTCTCCACTTTTTCTCCACTTTTTCTCCACTTTTTCCTCCACTTTTTCTCCACTTTTTCTCCACTTTTTCTCCATTTTTCTCCACTTTTTCTCCATATTTATTCCACTTTTTTCTCCACTATTTCTCCACTTTTTCTCCACTTTTTTCTCCATTTTTTCTCCACTTTTTTCTCCACTTTTTCTCCACTTTTTCTCCACTTTTTCTCCATTTTTTCTCCAATTTTTTTCTCCACTTTTCTCTCCACTTTTTCTCCACTTTTTCTCCACTTTTTCTTCACTTTTTCTCCACTTTTTCTCCATTTTTCTCCACTTTTTCTCCATTTTTATTCCACTTTTTTCTCCACTATTTCTCCACTTTTTCTCCACTTTTTTCTCCATTTTTTCTCCACTTTTTTCTCCACTTTTTCCTCCACTTTTTCTCCACTTTTTCTTCACTTTTTCTCCACTTTTTCTCCACTTTTTCTCCACTTTTTATCCATTTTTTTCTCCACTTTTTCTCCACTTTTTCTCCACTTTTTCTCCACTTTATCTCCACTTTTTCTTCACTTTTTCTCCATTTTTTTCTCCACTTTTTCTCCACTTTTTCTCCACTTTTTCTCCACTTTTTATCCATTTTTTTCTCCACTTTTTCTCCACTTTTTTCTCCACTTTTTCTACATTTTTTTCTCCACTTTTTCTCCACTTTTTCTTCACTTTTTCTCCACTTTTTCTCCACTTTTTCTCCACTTTTTATCCATTTTTTTCTCCACTTTTTCTCCACTTTTTATCCACTTTTTCACCACTTTGTCTCCACTTTTTCTCCACTTTTTCTCCATTTTTTTCTCCACTTTTTCTCAACTTTTTCTCCACTTTTTCTCCACTTTTTTCTCCACTTTTTTTCTCCACTTTTTCTCCACTTTTTATCCACTTTTTCACCACTTTGTCTCCACTTTTTCTACATTTTTTCTCCACTTTTTCTACATTTTTTTCTCCACTTTTTCTCCACTTTTTCTCCATTTTTTCTCCACTTTTTTCTCCACTTTTTCCTCCACTTTTTCTCCACTTTTTCTTCACTTTTTCTTCACTTTTTCTCCACTTTTTCTCCACTTTTTCTCCACTTTTTATCCATTTTTTTCTCCATTTTTTCTCCACTTTTTCTCCACTTTATCTCCACTTTTTCTTCACTTTTTCTCCATTTTTTTCTCCACTTTTTCTCCACTTTTTCTCCACTTTTTCTCCACTTTTTATCCATTTTTTTCTCCACTTTTTCTCCACTTTTTTCTCCACTTTTTCTACATATATTTCTCCACTTTTTCTCCACTTTTTCTTCACTTTTTCTCCACTTTTTCTCCACTTTTTCTCCACTTTTTATCCATTTTTTTCTCCACTTTTTCTCCACTTTTTATCCACTTTTTCACCACTTTGTCTCCACTTTTTCTCCACTTTTTCTCCATTTTTTTCTCCACTTTTTCTCCACTTTTTCTCCACTTTTTCTCCACTTTTTTCTCCACTTTTTTTCTCCACTTTTTCTCCACTTTTTATCCACTTTTTCACCACTTTGTCTCCACTTTTTCTACATTTTTTCTCCACTTTTTCTACATTTTTTTCTCCACTTTTTCTCCACTTTTTCTTCACTTTTTCTCCACTTTTTCTTCACTTTTTCTCCACTTTTTCTCCAATTTTTATCCATTTTTTTCTCCACTTTTTCTCCACTTTTTCTCCACTTTTTCTCCACTTTTTTCTCCACTTTTTCTACATTTTTTTCTCCACTTTTTCTTCACTTTTTCTCCACTTTTTCTCCACTTTTTATCCATTTTTTTCTCCACTTTTTCTCCACTTTTTCTCCACTTTTTCTCCACTTTTTCCTCCACTTTTTCTCCATTTTTTCTTTATTTTTTCTCCACTTTTTCTCCATTTTTTTCTCCACTTTTTCTCCACTTTTTCTCCACTTTTTCTCCACTTTTTTCTCCACTTTTTCTCCACTTTTTCACCACTTTGTTTCCACTTTTTCTCCACTTTTTCTGCATTTTTTTTCTCCACTTTTTCTCCACTTTTTCTCCACTTTTTCTCCACTTTTTTCTCCACTTTTTCTCCACTTTTTATCCATTTTTTTCTCCACTTTTTCTCCACTTTTTTCTCCACTTTTTCTACATTTTTTTCTCCACTTTTTCTCCACTTTTTCTTCACTTTTTCTCCACTTTTTCTCCACTTTTTCTCCACTTTTTATCCATTTTTTTCTCCACTTTTTCTCCACTTTTTCTCCACTTTTTCTCCACTTTTTCCTCCACTTTTTCTCCACTTTTTATCCACTTTTTATCCACTTTTTATCCATTTTTTTCTCCACTTTTTCTCCACTTATTCTCCACTTTTTCTCCACTTTTTTCTCCACTTTTTCTCCACTTTTTCTCCATTTTTTCTCCATTTTTTATCCATTTTTTTCTCCATTTTTTCTCCACTTTTTCTCCACTTTTTCTCCATTTTTTTCTCCATTTTTTATCCATTTTTTTCTCCACTTTTTCTCCACTTTTTCTCCACTTTTTCTCCATTTTTTTCTCCATTTTTTCCTCCATTTTTTCCTCCATTTTTTCTCCACTTTTTCGCCACTTTTTCTCCCTTTTTTTCTTCACTTTTTCTCCACTTTTTCTCCACTTTTTCTCCACTTTTTTTCTCCACTTTTTATCCACTTTTTATCCATTTTTTTCTCCACTTTTTTCCACTTTGTCTCCACTTTTTCTACATTTTTTCTCCACTTTTTCTACATTTTTTTCTCCACTTTTTCACCACTTTTTCTTCACTTTTTCTCCACTTTTTCTCCACTTTTTATCCACTTTTTCTCCACTTTTTCTCCACTTTTTATCCATTTTTTTCTCCACTTTTTCTCCACTTTTTCTCCATTTTTATTCCACTTTTTTCTCCACTATTTCTCCACTTTTTCTCCACTTCTTTCTCCATTTTTTCTCCACTTTTTTCTCCACTTTTTCTCCACTTTTTCTCCCGTTTTTCTCCATTTTTTCTCCACTTTTTCCTCCACTTTTTCTCCACTTTTTATCCACTTTTTATCCACTTTTTATCCATTTTTTTCTCCACTTTTTCTCCACTTATTCTCCACTTTTTCTCCACTTTTTTCTCCACTTTTTCTCCACTTTTTCTCCATTTTTTCTCCATTTTTTATCCATTTTTTTCTCCATTTTTTCTCCACTTTTTCTCCACTTTTTCTCCATTTTTTTCTCCATTTTTTATCCATTTTTTTCTCCACTTTTTCTCCACTTTTTCTCCACTTTTTCTCCATTTTTTTCTCCATTTTTTCCTCCATTTTTTCCTCCATTTTTTCTCCACTTTTTCGCCACTTTTTCTCCCTTTTTTTCTTCACTTTTTCTCCACTTTTTCTCCACTTTTTCTCCACTTTTTTTCTCCACTTTTTATCCACTTTTTATCCATTTTTTTCTCCACTTTTTTCCACTTTGTCTCCACTTTTTCTACATTTTTTCTCCACTTTTTCTACATTTTTTTCTCCACTTTTTCACCACTTTTTCTTCACTTTTTCTCCACTTTTTCTCCACTTTTTATCCACTTTTTCTCCACTTTTTCTCCACTTTTTATCCATTTTTTTCTCCACTTTTTCTCCACTTTTTCTCCATTTTTATTCCACTTTTTTCTCCACTATTTCTCCACTTTTTCTCCACTTCTTTCTCCATTTTTTCTCCACTTTTTTCTCCACTTTTTCTCCACTTTTTCTCCCGTTTTTCTCCATTTTTTCTCCACTTTTTTCTCCACTTTTTTCTCTACTTTTTCTCCACTTTTTTCTCCACTTTTTTCTCCATTTTTTCTCCACTTTTTTCTCCACTTTTTCTCCACTTTTTCTCCACTTTTTCTCCACTTTTTCCTCCACTTTTTCTCCATTTTTTCTACATTTTTTCTCCACTTTTTCTCCATTTTTTTCTCCACTTTTTCTCCACTTTTTCTCCACTTTTTCTCCACTTTTTTCTCCACTTTTTCTCCACTTTTTCACCACTTTGTTTCCACTTTTTCTCCACTTTTTCTGCATTTTTTTTCTCCACTTTTTCTCCACTTTTTCTCCACTTTTTCTCCACTTTTTTCTCCACTTTTTCTCCACTTTTTATCCACTTTTTCACCACTTTTTCACCACTTTTTCTACATTTTTTCTCCACTTTTTCTACATTTTTTTCTCCACTTTTTCCTCCACTTTTTCTCCACTTTTTCTTCACTTTTTCTCCACTTTTTCTCCACTTTTTCTCCACTTTTTATCCATTTTTTTCTCCACTTTTTCTCCACTTTTTTCTCCACTTTTTCTACATTTTTTTCTCCACTTTTTCTCCACTTTTTTTCACTTTTTCTCCACTTTTTCTCCACTTTTTCTCCACTTTTTATCCATTTTTTTCTCCACTTTTTCTCCACTTTTTCTCCACTTTTTCTCCACTTTTTCCTCCACTTTTTCTCCACTTTTTCTCCACTTTTTCTCCATTTTTCTCCACTTTTTCTCCATATTTATTCCACTTTTTTCTCCACTATTTCTCCACTTTTTCTCCACTTTTTTCTCCATTTTTTCTCCACTTTTTTCTCCACTTTTTCTCCACTTTTTCTCCACTTTTTCTCCATTTTTTCTCCAATTTTTTTCTCCACTTTTCTCTCCACTTTTTCTCCACTTTTTCTCCACTTTTTCTTCACTTTTTCTCCACTTTTTCTCCATTTTTCTCCACTTTTTCTCCATTTTTATTCCACTTTTTTCTCCACTATTTCTCCACTTTTTCTCCACTTTTTTCTCCATTTTTTCTCCACTTTTTTCTCCACTTTTTCCTCCACTTTTTCTCCACTTTTTCTTCACTTTTTCTCCACTTTTTCTCCACTTTTTCTCCACTTTTTATCCATTTTTTTCTCCACTTTTTCTCCACTTTTTCTCCACTTTTTCTCCACTTTATCTCCACTTTTTCTTCACTTTTTCTCCATTTTTTTCTCCACTTTTTCTCCACTTTTTCTCCACTTTTTCTCCACTTTTTATCCATTTTTTTCTCCACTTTTTCTCCACTTTTTTCTCCACTTTTTCTACATTTTTTTCTCCACTTTTTCTCCACTTTTTCTTCACTTTTTCTCCACTTTTTCTCCACTTTTTCTCCACTTTTTATCCATTTTTTTCTCCACTTTTTCTCCACTTTTTATCCACTTTTTCACCACTTTGTCTCCACTTTTTCTCCACTTTTTCTCCATTTTTTTCTCCACTTTTTCTCAACTTTTTCTCCACTTTTTCTCCACTTTTTTCTCCACTTTTTTTCTCCACTTTTTCTCCACTTTTTATCCACTTTTTCACCACTTTGTCTCCACTTTTTCTACATTTTTTCTCCACTTTTTCTACATTTTTTTCTCCACTTTTTCTCCACTTTTTCTCCATTTTTTCTCCACTTTTTTCTCCACTTTTTCCTCCACTTTTTCTCCACTTTTTCTTCACTTTTTCTTCACTTTTTCTCCACTTTTTCTCCACTTTTTCTCCACTTTTTATCCATTTTTTTCTCCACTTTTTCTCCACTTTTTCTCCACTTTATCTCCACTTTTTCTTCACTTTTTCTCCATTTTTTTCTCCACTTTTTCTCCACTTTTTCTCCACTTTTTCTCCACTTTTTCTCCACTTTTTATCCATTTTTTTCTCCACTTTTTCTCCACTTTTTTCTCCACTTTTTCTACATATATTTCTCCACTTTTTCTCCACTTTTTCTTCACTTTTTCTCCACTTTTTCTCCACTTTTTCTCCACTTTTTATCCATTTTTTTCTCCACTTTTTCTCCACTTTTTATCCACTTTTTCACCACTTTGTCTCCACTTTTTCTCCACTTTTTCTCCATTTTTTTCTCCACTTTTTCTCCACTTTTTCTCCACTTTTTCTCCACTTTTTTCTCCACTTTTTTTCTCCACTTTTTCTCCACTTTTTATCCACTTTTTCACCACTTTGTCTCCACTTTTTCTACATTTTTTCTCCACTTTTTCTACATTTTTTTCTCCACTTTTTCTCCACTTTTTCTTCACTTTTTCTCCACTTTTTCTTCACTTTTTCTCCACTTTTTCTCCAATTTTTATCCATTTTTTTCTCCACTTTTTCTCCACTTTTTCTCCACTTTTTCTCCACTTTTTTCTCCACTTTTTCTACATTTTTTTCTCCACTTTTTCTTCACTTTTTCTCCACTTTTTCTCCACTTTTTATCCATTTTTTTCTCCACTTTTTCTCCACTTTTTCTCCACTTTTTCTCCACTTTTTCCTCCACTTTTTCTCCATTTTTTCTTTATTTTTTCTCCACTTTTTCTCCATTTTTTTCTCCACTTTTTCTCCACTTTTTCTCCACTTTTTCTCCACTTTTTTCTCCACTTTTTCTCCACTTTTTCACCACTTTGTTTCCACTTTTTCTCCACTTTTTCTGCATTTTTTTTCTCCACTTTTTCTCCACTTTTTCTCCACTTTTTCTCCACTTTTTTCTCCACTTTTTCTCCACTTTTTATCCATTTTTTTCTCCACTTTTTCTCCACTTTTTTCTCCACTTTTTCTACATTTTTTTCTCCACTTTTTCTCCACTTTTTCTTCACTTTTTCTCCACTTTTTCTCCACTTTTTCTCCACTTTTTATCCATTTTTTTCTCCACTTTTTCTCCACTTTTTCTCCACTTTTTCTCCACTTTTTCCTCCACTTTTTCTCCACTTTTTATCCACTTTTTATCCACTTTTTATCCATTTTTTTCTCCACTTTTTCTCCACTTATTCTCCACTTTTTCTCCACTTTTTTCTCCACTTTTTCTCCACTTTTTCTCCATTTTTTCTCCATTTTTTATCCATTTTTTTCTCTATTTTTTCTCCACTTTTTCTCCACTTTTTCTCCATTTTTTTCTCCATTTTTTATCCATTTTTTTCTCCACTTTTTCTCCACTTTTTCTCCACTTTTTCTCCATTTTTTTCTCCATTTTTTCCTCCATTTTTTCCTCCATTTTTTCTCCACTTTTTCGCCACTTTTTCTCCCTTTTTTTCTTCACTTTTTCTCCACTTTTTCTCCACTTTTTCTCCACTTTTTTTCTCCACTTTTTATCCACTTTTTATCCATTTTTTTCTCCACTTTTTTCCACTTTGTCTCCACTTTTTCTACATTTTTTCTCCACTTTTTCTACATTTTTTTCTCCACTTTTTCACCACTTTTTCTTCACTTTTTCTCCACTTTTTCTCCACTTTTTATCCACTTTTTCTCCACTTTTTCTCCACTTTTTATCCATTTTTTTCTCCACTTTTTCTCCACTTTTTCTCCATTTTTATTCCACTTTTTTCTCCACTATTTCTCCACTTTTTCTCCACTTCTTTCTCCATTTTTTCTCCACTTTTTTCTCCACTTTTTCTCCACTTTTTCTCCCGTTTTTCTCCATTTTTTCTCCACTTTTTTCTCCACTTTTTTCTCTACTTTTTCTCCACTTTTTTCTCCACTTTTTTCTCCATTTTTTCTCCACTTTTTTCTCCACTTTTTCTCCACTTTTTCTCCACTTTTTCTCCACTTTTTCCTCCACTTTTTCTCCATTTTTTCTACATTTTTTCTCCACTTTTTCTCCATTTTTTTCTCCACTTTTTCTCCACTTTTTCTCCACTTTTTCTCCACTTTTTTCTCCACTTTTTCTCCACTTTTTCACCACTTTGTTTCCACTTTTTCTCCACTTTTTCTGCATTTTTTTTCTCCACTTTTTCTCCACTTTTTCTCCACTTTTTCTCCACTTTTTTCTCCACTTTTTCTCCACTTTTTATCCACTTTTTCACCACTTTTTCACCACTTTTTCTACATTTTTTCTCCACTTTTTCTACATTTTTTTCTCCACTTTTTCCTCCACTTTTTCTCCACTTTTTCTTCACTTTTTCTCCACTTTTTCTCCACTTTTTCTCCACTTTTTATCCATTTTTTTCTCCACTTTTTCTCCACTTTTTTCTCCACTTTTTCTACATTTTTTTCTCCACTTTTTCTCCACTTTTTCTTCACTTTTTCTCCACTTTTTCTCCACTTTTTCTCCACTTTTTATCCATTTTTTTCTCCACTTTTTCTCCACTTTTTCTCCACTTTTTCCTCCACTTTTTCTCCACTTTTTCTCCACTTTTTCTCCACTTTTTCTCCATTTTTCTCCACTTTTTCTCCATTTTTATTCCACTTTTTTCTCCACTATTTCTCCACTTTTTCTCCACTTTTTTCTCCATTTTTTCTCCACTTTTTTCTCCACTTTTTCTCCACTTTTTCTCCACTTTTTCTCCATTTTTTCTCCAATTTTTTTCTCCACTTTTCTCTCCACTTTTTCTCCACTTTTTCTCCACTTTTTCTTCACTTTTTCTCCACTTTTTCTCCATTTTTCTCCACTTTTTCTCCATTTTTATTCCACTTTTTTCTCCACTATTTCTCCACTTTTTCTCCACTTTTTTCTCCATTTTTTCTCCACTTTTTTCTCCACTTTTTCCTCCACTTTTTCTCCACTTTTTCTTCACTTTTTCTTCACTTTTTCTCCACTTTTTCTCCACTTTTTCTCCACTTTTTATCCATTTTTTTCTCCACTTTTTCTCCACTTTTTCTCCACTTTTTATCCATTTTTTTCTCCACTTTTTCTCCACTTTTTCTCCACTTTTTCTACATTTTTTTCTCCACTTTTTCTCCACTTTTTCTTCACTTTTTCTCCACTTTTTCTCCACTTTTTCTCCACTTTTTATCCATTTTTTTCTCCACTTTTTCTCCACTTTTTATCCACTTTTTCACCACTTTGTCTCCACTTTTTCTCCACTTTTTCTCCATTTTTTTCTCCACTTTTTCTCAACTTTTTCTCCACTTTTTCTCCACTTTTTTCTCCACTTTTTTCTCCACTTTTTCTCCACTTTTTATCCACTTTTTCACCACTTTGTCTCCACTTTTTCTACATTTTTTCTCCACTTTTTCTACATTTTTTTCTCCACTTTTTCTCCACTTTTTCTTCACTTTTTCTCCACTTTTTCTCCACTTTTTCTCCACTTTTTCTCCACTTTTTATCCATTTTTTTCTCCACTTTTTCTCCACTTTTTCTCCACTTTTTTCTCCACTTTTTCTACATTTTTTTCTCCACTTTTTCTTCACTTTTTCTCCACTTTTTCTCCACTTTTTATCCATTTTTTTCTCCACTTTTTCTCCACTTTTTCTCCACTTTTTCTCCACTTTTTCCTCCACTTTTTCTCCATTTTTTCTACATTTTTTCTCCACTTTTTCTCCATTTTTTTCTCCATTTTTTCTCCACTTTTTTCTCCACTTTTTCCTCCACTTTTTCTCCACTTTTTCTTCACTTTTTCTTCACTTTTTCTCCACTTTTTCTCCACTTTTTCTCCACTTTTTATCCATTTTTTTCTCCACTTTTTCTCCACTTTTTCTCCACTTTTTCTCCACTTTTTATCCATTTTTTTCTCCACTTTTTCTCCACTTTTTTCTCCACTTTTTCTACACTTTTTTCTCCACTTTTTCTCCACTTTTTCTTCACTTTTTCTCCACTTTTTCTCCACTTTTTCTCCACTTTTTATCCATTTTTTTCTCCACTTTTTCTCCACTTTTTATCCACTTTTTCACCACTTTGTCTCCACTTTTTCTCCACTTTTTCTCCATTTTTTTCTCCACTTTTTCTCAACTTTTTCTCCACTTTTTCTCCACTTTTTTCTCCACTTTTTTTCTCCACTTTTTCTCCACTTTTTATCCACTTTTTCACCACTTTGTCTCCACTTTTTCTACATTTTTTCTCCACTTTTTCTACATTTTTTTCTCCACTTTTTCTCCACTTTTTCTTCACTTTTTCTCCACTTTTTCTCCACTTTTTCTCCACTTTTTCTCCACTTTTTATCCATTTTTTTTCTCCACTTTTTCTCCACTTTTTCTCCACTTTTTTCTCCACTTTTTCTACATTTTTTTCTCCACTTTTTCTTCACTTTTTCTCCACTTTTTCTCCACTTTTTATCCATTTTTTTCTCCACTTTTTCTCCACTTTTTCTCCACTTTTTCTCCACTTTTTCCTCCACTTTTTCTCCATTTTTTCTACATTTTTTCTCCACTTTTTCTCCATTTTTTTCTCCACTTTTTCTCCACTTTTTCTCCACTTTTTTTCTCCACTTTTTCTCCACTTTTTCACCACTTTGTTTCCACTTTTTCTCCACTTTTTCTGCATTTTTTTTCTCCACTTTTTCTCCACTTTTTCTCCACTTTTTCTCCACTTTTTTCTCCACTTTTTCTCCACTTTTTATCCACTTTTTCACCACTTTTTCACCACTTTTTCTACATTTTTTCTCCACTTTTTCTACATTTTTTTCTCCACTTTTTCCTCCACTTTTTCTCCACTTTTTCTTCACTTTTTCTCCACTTTTTCTCCACTTTTTCTCCACTTTTTATCCATTTTTTTCTCCACTTTTTCTCCACTTTTTTCTCCACTTTTTCTACATTTTTTTCTCCACTTTTTCTCCACTTTTTCTTCACTTTTTCTCCACTTTTTCTCCACTTTTTCTCCACTTTTTATCCATTTTTTTCTCCACTTTTTCTCCACTTTTTCTCCACTTTTTCTCCACTTTTTCCTCCACTTTTTCTCCACTTTTTCTCCACTTTTTATCCACTTTTTTCTCCACTTTTTCTCCACTTTTTCTCCATTTTTTCTCCATTTTTTATCCATTTTTTTCTCCATTTTTTCTCCACTTTTTCTCCACTTTTTCTCCATTTTTTTCTCCATTTTTTATCCATTTTTTTCTCCACTTTTTCTCCACTTTTTCTCCACTTTTTCTCCATTTTTTTCTCCATTTTTTTCTCCATTTTTTCCTCCATTTTTTCCTCCATTTTTTCTCCACTTTTTCGCCACTTTTCTCCCTTTTTTTCTTCACTTTTTCTCCACTTTTTCTCCACTTTTTCTCCACTTTTTTTCTCCACTTTTTATCCACTTTTTATCCATTTTTTTCTCCACTTTTTTCCACTTTGTCTCCACTTTTTCTACATTTTTTCTCCACTTTTTCTACATTTTTTTCTCCACTTTTTCACCACTTTTTCTTCACTTTTTCTCCACTTTTTCTCCACTTTTTATCCACTTTTTCTCCACTTTTTCTCCACTTTTTATCCATTTTTTTCTCCACTATTTCTCCACTTTTTCTCCACTTCTTTCTCCATTTTTTCTCCACTTTTTTCTCCACTTTTTCACCACTTTTTCTTCACTTTTTCTCCACTTTTTCTCCACTTTTTATCCACTTTTTCTCCACTTTTTCTCCATTTTTATTCCACTTTTTTCTCCACTATTTCTCCACTTTTTCTCCACTTCTTTCTCCATTTTTTCTCCACTTTTTTCTCCACTTTTTCTCCACTTTTTCTCCCCTTTTTCTCCATTTTTTCTCCACTTTTTTCTCCACTTTTTTCTCTACTTTTTCTCCACTTTTTTCTCCACTTTTTTCTCCATTTTTTCTCCACTTTTTTCTCCACTTTTTCTCCACTTTTTCTCCATTTTTTCTTCACTTTTTTCTCCACTTATTCTCCACTTTTTCTCCACTTTTTCTTCACTTTTTCTCCACTTTTTCTCCATTTTTCTCCACTTTTTCTCCATTTTTATTCCACTTTTTTCTCCACTATTTCTCCACTTTTTCTCCACTTTTTTCTCCATTTTTTCTCCACTTTTTTCTCCACTTTTTCTCCACTTTTTCTCCACTTTTTCTCCATTTTTTCTCCAATTTTTTTCTCCACTTTTTTCTCCACTTTTTCTCCACTTTTTCTCCACTTTTTCTCCACTTTTTTCTCCACTTTTTCTCCACTTTTTCTCCACTCTTTCTCCATTTTTATTCCACTTTTTTCTCCACTATTTCTCCACTTTTTCTCCACTTTTTTCTCCACTTTTTTCTCCACTTTTTCTCCACTTTTTCTCCACTTTTTCTCCACTTTTTCTTCACTTTTTCTCCACTTTTTCTCCACTTTTTCTCCATTTTTTTCTCCACTTTTTCTCCACTTTTTTCTCCACTTTTTCTACATTTTTTTCTCCACTTTTTCTCCACTTTTTCTTCACTTTTTCTCCACTTTTTCTCCACTTTTTCTCCACTTTTTATCCATTTTTTTCTCCACTTTTTCTCCACTTTTTCTCCACTTTTTCCTCCACTTTTTCCTCCACTTTTTCTACATTTTTTTCTCCACTTTTTCTACATTTTTTTCTCCACTTTTTATCCATTTTTTATCCATTTTTTTCTCCACTTTTTCTCCATTTTTTCTCCACTTTTTCTCCACTTTTTCTCCATTTTTTTTCTCCACTTTTTCTCCACTTTTTCTCCACTTTTTTCTCCACTTTTCTCCACTTTTTCTCCACTTTTTCACCGCTTTGTCTCCACTTGTTCTCCACTTTTTCTCCATTTTTTTTCTCCACTTTTTCTCCACTTTTTCTCCACTTTTTCCTCCACTTTTTCTCCACTTTTTATCCACTTTTTCACCACTTTTTCACCACTTTTTCTACATTTTTTCTCCACTTTTTCTACATTTTTTTCTCCACTTTTTCCTCCACTTTTTCTCCACTTTTTCTTCACTTTTTCTCCACTTTTTCCTCCACTTTTTCTCCACTTTTTATCCATTTTTTTTCTCCACTTTTTCTCCACTTTTTCTCCACTTTTTCTTCACTTTTTCTCCACTTTTTCTCCACTTTTTATCCATTTTTTTCTCCACTTTTTCTCCACTTTTTCTCCACTTTTTCCTCCACTTTTTCTCCACTTTTTCTCCACTTTTTCTCCACTTTTTCTCCATTTTTTTCTCCACTTTTTCTCCACTTTTTCCTCCACTTTTTCTCCACTTTTTCTCCACTTTTTCTCCACTTTTTCTCCATTTTTTTCTCCACTTTTTCTCCACTTATTCTCCACTTTTTCTCCACTTTTTTCTCCACTTTTTCTCCACCTTTTCTCCATTTTTTCTCCATTTTATTCTCCATTTTTTATCCATTTTTTTCTCCACTTTTTCTCCACTTTTTCTCCACTATTTCTCCATTTTTTTCTCCATTTTTTCCTCCATTTTTTCCTCCATTTTTTCTCCACTTTTTCTCCAGTTTTTCTCCACTTTTTCTCCACTTTTTCTCCACTTTTTCTTCACTTTTTCTCCATTTTTTTCTCCACTTTTTCTCCACTTTTTCTCCACTTTTTCTCCACTTTTTTCTCCACTTTTTCTACATTTTTTTCTCCACTTTTTCTCCACCATTTCTTCACTTTTTCTCCACTTTTTCTCCACTTTTTATCCATTTTTTTCTCCACTTTTTCTCCACTTTTTCTCCACTTTTTCTCCACTTTTTCCTCCACTTTTTCTCCATTTTTTCTACATTTTTTCTCCACTTTTTCTCCATTTTTTTCTCCACTTTTTCTCCACTTTTTCTCCACTTTTTCTCCACTTTTTTCTCCACTTTTTCTCCACTTTTTCTCCACTTTTTCACCACTTTGTTTCCACTTTTTCTCCACTTTTTCTGCATTTTTTTTCTCCACTTTTTCTCCACTTTTTCTCCACTTTTTCTCCACTTTTTTCTCCACTTTTTCTCCACTTTTTATCCACTTTGTCACCACTTTTTCACCACTTTTTCTACATTTTTTCTCCACTTTTTCTACATTTTTTTCTCCACTTTTTCCTCCACTTTTTCTCCACTTTTTCTTCACTTTTTCTCCACTTTTTCTCCACTTTTTCTCCACTTTTTATCCATTTTTTTCTCCACTTTTTCTCCACTTTTTTCTCCACTTTTTCTACATATTTTTCTCCACTTTTTCTCCACTTTTTCTTCACTTTTTCTCCACTTTTTCTCCACTTTTTCTCCACTTTTTATCCATTTTTTTCTCCACTTTTTCTCCACTTTTTCTCCACTTTTTCTCCACTTTTTCCTCCACTTTTTCTCCACTTTTTCTCCACTTTTTATCCACTTTTTATCCATTTTTTTCTCCACTTTTTCTCCACTTATTCTCCACTTTTTCTCCACTTTTTTCTCCACTTTTTCTCCACTTTTTCTCCATTTTTTCTCCATTTTTTATCCATTTTTTTCTCCATTTTTTCTCCACTTTTTCTCCACTTTTTCTCCATTTTTTTCTCCATTTTTTATCCATTTTTTTCTCCACTTTTTCTCCACTTTTTCTCCACTTTTTCTCCATTTTTTTCTCCATTTTTTTCTCCATTTTTTCCTCCATTTTTTCCTCCATTTTTTCTCCACTTTTTCGCCACTTTTTCTCCCTTTTTTTCTTCACTTTTTCTCCACTTTTTCTCCACTTTTTCTCCACTTTTTTTCTCCACTTTTTATCCACTTTTTATCCATTTTTTTCTCCACTTTTTTCCACTTTGTCTCCACTTTTTCTACATTTTTTCTCCACTTTTTCTACATTTTTTTCTCCAATTTTTCACCACTTTTTCTTCACTTTTTCTCCACTTTTTCTCCACTTTTTATCCACTTTTTCTCCACTTTTTCTCCACTTTTTATCCATTTTTTTCTCCACTTTTTCTCCACTTTTTTCTCCACTTTTTCTACATTTTTTTCTCCACTTTTTCTCCACTTTTTCTTCACTTTTTCTCCACTTTTTCTCCACTTTTTCTCCACTTTTTCTCCATTTTTTTCTCCACTTTTTCTCCACTTTTTCTCCACTTTTTCTCCACTTTTTTCTCCACTTTTTTTCTCCACTTTTTCTCCACTTTTTATCCACTTTTTCACCACTTTGTCTCCACTTTTTCTACATTTTTTCTCCACTTTTTCTACATTTTTTTCTCCACTTTTTCTCCACTTTTTCTCCACTTTTTATCCACTTTTTCACCACTTTGTCTCCACTTTTTCTACATTTTTTCTCCACTTTTTCTACATTTTTTTCTCCACTTTTTCTCCACTTTTTCTTCACTTTTTCTCCACTTTTTCTCCACTTTTTCTCCACTTTTTCTCCACTTTTTATCCATTTTTTTCTCCACTTTTTCTCCACTTTTTCTCCACTTTTTCTCCACTTTTTTCTCCACTTTTTCTACATTTTTTTCTCCACTTTTTCTCCACTTTTTCTTCACTTTTTCTCCACTTTTTCTCCACTTTTTATCCATTTTTTTCTCCACTTTTTCTCCACTTTTTCTCTACTTTTTCTCCACTTTTTCCTCCACTTTTTCTCCATTTTTTCTACATTTTTTCTCCACTTTTTCTCCATTTTTTTCTCCACTTTTTCTCCACTTTTTCTCCACTTTTTCTCCACTTTTTTCTCCACTTTTTCTCCACTTTTTCTCCACTTTTTCACCACTTTGTTTCCACTTTTTCTCCACTTTTTCTGCATTTTTTTTCTCCACTTTTTCTCCACTTTTTCTCCACTTTTTCTCCACTTTTTTCTCCACTTTTTCTCCACTTTTTATCCACTTTTTCACCACTTTTTCACCACTTTTTCTACATTTTTTCTCCACTTTTTCTACATTTTTTTCTCCACTTTTTCCTCCACTTTTTCTCCACTTTTTCTTCACTTTTTCTCCACTTTTTCTCCACTTTTTCTCCACTTTTTATCCATTTTTTTCTCCACTTTTTCTCCACTTTTTTCTCCACTTTTTCTACATATTTTTCTCCACTTTTTCTCCACTTTTTCTTCACTTTTTCTCCACTTTTTCTCCACTTTTTCTCCACTTTTTATCCATTTTTTTCTCCACTTTTTCTCCACTTTTTCTCCACTTTTTCCTCCACTTTTTCTCCACTTTTTCTCCACTTTTTATCCACTTTTTATCCATTTTTTTCTCCACTTTTTCTCCACTTATTCTCCACTTTTTCTCCACTTTTTTCTCCACTTTTTCTCCACTTTTTCTCCATTTTTTCTCCATTTTTTATCCATTTTTTTCTCCATTTTTTCTCCACTTTTTCTCCACTTTTTCTCCATTTTTTTCTCCATTTTTTATCCATTTTTTTCTCCACTTTTTCTCCACTTTTTCTCCACTTTTTCTCCATTTTTTTCTCCATTTTTTTCTCCATTTTTTCCTCCATTTTTTCCTCCATTTTTTCTCCACTTTTTCGCCACTTTTTCTCCCTTTTTTTCTTCACTTTTTCTCCACTTTTTCTCCACTTTTTCTCCACTTTTTTTCTCCACTTTTTATCCACTTTTTATCCATTTTTTTCTCCACTTTTTTCCACTTTGTCTCCACTTTTTCTACATTTTTTCTCCACTTTTTCTACATTTTATTCTCCAATTTTTCACCACTTTTTCTTCACTTTTTCTCCACTTTTTCTCCATTTTTTATCCACTTTTTCTCCACTTTTTCTCCACTTTTTATCCATTTTTTTCTCCACTTTTTCTCCACTTTTTCTCCACTTTTTCTCCATTTTTATTCCACTTTTTTCTCCACTATTTCTCCACTTTTTCTCCACTTCTTTCTCCACTTTTTCTCCACTTTTTTCTCCACTTTTTCTCCACTTTTTCTCCCCTTTTTCTCCATTTTTTCTCCACTTTTTTCTCCACTTTTTTCTCTACTTTTTCTCCACTTTTTTCTCCACTTTTTTCTCCATTTTTTCTCCACTTTTTTCTCCACTTTTTCTCCACTTTTTCTCCACTTTCTCTCCATTTTTTCTTCACTTTTTTCTCCACTTATTCTCCACTTTTTCTCCACTTTTTCTTCACTTTTTCTCCACTTTTTCTCCATTTTTCTCCACTTTTTCTCCATTTTTATTCCACTTTTTTCTCCACTATTTCTCCACTTTTTCTCCACTTTTTTCTCCATTTTTTCTCCACTTTTTTCTCCACTTTTTCTCCACTTTTTCTCCATTTTTTCTCCACTTTTTTTCTCCACTTTTTTCTCCACTTTTTCTCCACTTTTTCTCCACTTTTTCTCCATTTTTTCTTCACTTGTTTCTCCACTTTTTCTCCACTTTTTCTCCATTTTTTCTCCACTTTTTTCTCCACTTTTTCTCCACTTTTTCTCCACTCTTTCTCCATTTTTATTCCACTTTTTTCTCCACTATTTCTCCACTTTTTCTCCACTTTTTTCTCCACTTTTTTCTCCACTTTTTCTCCACTTTTTCTCCACTTTTTCTCCACTTTTTCTTCACTTTTTCTCCACTTTTTCTCCACTTTTTCTCCATTTTTTTCTCCACTTTTTCTCCACTTTTTCTCCACTTTTTTCTCCACTTTTTCTTCACTTTTTCTCCACTTTTTCTTCACTTTTTCTCCACTTTTTCTCCACTTTTTCTCCATTTTTTTCTCCACTTTTTCTCCACTTTTTCTCCACTTTTTCTTCACTTTTTCTCCACTTTTTCTCCACTTTTTCTCCACTTTTTATCCATTTTTTTCTCCACTTTTTCTACATTTTTTCTCCACTTTTTCTCCACTTTTTCTCCATTTTTTTTCTCCACTTTTTCTCCACTTTTTCTCCACTTTTTCTCCACTTTTTTCTCCACTTTTTTCTCCACTTTTTCTCCACTTTTTATCCACTTTTTCACCACTTTGTCTCCACTTTTTCTCCACTTTTTCTCCATTTTTTTCTCCACTTTTTCTCCACTTTTTCTCCACTTTTTTCTCCACTTTTTTTCTCCACTTTTTTTCTCCACTTTTTCTCCACTTTTTATCCACTTTTTCACCACTTTGTCTCCACTTTTTCTACATTTTTTCTCCACTTTTTCTACATTTTTTTCTCCACTTTTTCTCCACTTTTTCTTCACTTTTTCTCCACTTTTTCTCCACTTTTTCTCCACTTTTTATCCATTTTTTTCTCCACTTTTTCTCCACTTTTTCTCCACTTTTTCTCCACTTTTTTCTCCACTTTTTCTACATTTTTTTCTCCACTTTTTCTCCACTTTTTCTTCACTTTTTCTCCACTTTTTCTCCACTTTTTATCCATTTTTTTCTCCACTTTTTCTCCACTTTTTCTCCACTTTTTCCTCCACTTTTTCTCCATTTTTTCTACATTTTTTCTCCACTTTTTCTACATTTTTTTCTCCACTTTTTCTCCACTTTTTCTTCACTTTTTCTCCACTTTTTCTCCACTTTTTCTCCACTTTTTCTCCACTTTTTATCCATTTTTTTCTCCACTTTTTCTCCACTTTTTCTCCACTTTTTCTCCACTTTTTTCTCCACTTTTTCTACATTTTTTTCTCCACTTTTTCTCAACTTTTTCTTCACTTTTTCTCCACTTTTTCTCCACTTTTTATCCATTTTTTTCTCCACTTTTTCTCCACTTTTTCTCCACTTTTTCTCCACTTTTTCCTCCACTTTTTCTCCATTTTTTCTACATTTTTTCTCCACTTTTTCTCCATTTTTTTCTCCACTTTTTCTCCACTTTTTCTCCACTTTTTCTCCACTTTTTTCTCCACTTTTTCTCCACTTTTTCTCCACTTTTTCACCACTTTGTTTCCACTTTTTCTCCACTTTTTCTGCATTTTTTTTCTCCACTTTTTCTCCACTTTTTCTCCACTTTTTTCTCCACTTTTTCTCCACTTTTTATCCACTTTTTCACCACTTTTTCACCACTTTTTCTACATTTTTTCTCCACTTTTTCTACATTTTTTTTCTCCACTTTTTCCTCCACTTTTTCTCCACTTTTTCTTCACTTTTTCTCCACTTTTTCTCCACTTTTTCTCCACTTTTTATCCATTTTTTTCTCCACTTTTTCTCCACTTTTTTCTCCACTTTTTCTACATATTTTTCTCCACTTTTTCTCCACTTTTTCTTCACTTTTTCTCCACTTTTTCTCCACTTTTTCTCCACTTTTTATCCATTTTTTCTCCACTTTTTCTCCACTTTTTCTCCACTTTTTCTCCACTTTTTCCTCCACTTTTTCTCCACTTTTTCTCCACTTTTTATCCACTTTTTATCCATTTTTTTCTCCACTTTTTCTCCACTTATTCTCCACTTTTTCTCCACTTTTTCCTCCACTTTTTCTCCATTTTTTCTACATTTTTTCTCCACTTTTTCTCCATTTTTTTCTCCACTTTTTCTCCACTTTGTCTCCACTTTTTCTCCACTTTTTCTGCATTTTTTTTCTCCACTTTTTCTCCACTTTTTCTCCACTTTTTCTCCACTTTTTTCTCCACTTTTTCTCCACTTTTTATCCACTTTTTCACCACTTTTTCTCCACTTTTTCTCCACTTTTTCTCCACTTTTTTCTCCACTTTTTCTCCACTTTTTATCCACTTTTTCACCACTTTTTCACCACTTTTTCTACATTTTTTCTCCACTTTTTCTACATTTTTTTCTCCACTTTTTCCTCCACTTTTTCTCCACTTTTTCTTCACTTTTTCTCCACTTTTTCTCCACTTTTTCTCCACTTTTTATCCATTTTTTTCTCCACTTTTTCTCCACTTTTTTCTCCACTTTTTCTACATATTTTTCTCCACTTTTTCTCCACTTTTTCTTCACTTTTTCTCCACTTTTTCTCCACTTTTTCTCCACTTTTTATCCATTTTTTTCTCCACTTTTTCTCCACTTTTTCTCCACTTTTTCTCCACTTTTTCCTCCACTTTTTCTCCACTTTTTCTCCACTTTTTATCCACTTTTTATCCATTTTTTTCTCCACTTTTTCTCCACTTATTCTCCACTTTTTCTCCACTTTTTTCTCCACTTTTTCTCCACTTTTTCTCCATTTTTTCTCCATTTTTTATCCATTTTTTTCTCCATTTTTTCTCCACTTTTTCTCCACTTTTTCTCCATTTTTTTCTCCATTTTTTATCCATTTTTTTCTCCACTTTTTCTCCACTTTTTCTCCACTTTTTCTCCATTTTTTTCTCCATTTTTTTCTCCATTTTTTCCTCCATTTTTTCCTCCATTTTTTCTCCACTTTTTCGCCACTTTTTCTCCCTTTTTTTCTTCACTTTTTCTCCACTTTTTCTCCACTTTTTCTCCACTTTTTTTCTCCACTTTTTATCCACTTTTTATCCATTTTTTTCTCCACTTTTTTCCACTTTGTCTCCACTTTTTCTACATTTTTTCTCCACTTTTTCTACATTTTATTCTCCAATTTTTCACCACTTTTTCTTCACTTTTTCTCCACTTTTTCTCCATTTTTTATCCACTTTTTCTCCACTTTTTCTCCACTTTTTATCCATTTTTTTCTCCACTTTTTCTCCACTTTTTCTCCATTTTTATTCCACTTTTTTCTCCACTATTTCTCCACTTTTTCTCCACTTCTTTCTCCACTTTTTCTCCACTTTTTTCTCCACTTTTTCTCCACTTTTTCTCCCCTTTTTCTCCATTTTTTCTCCACTTTTTTCTCCACTTTTTTCTCTACTTTTTCTCCACTTTTTTCTCCACTTTTTTCTCCATTTTTTCTCCACTTTTTTCTCCACTTTTTCTCCACTTTTTCTCCACTTTTTCTCCATTTTTTCTTCACTTTTTTCTCCACTTATTCTCCACTTTTTCTCCACTTTTTCTTCACTTTTTCTCCACTTTTTCTCCATTTTTCTCCACTTTTTCTCCATTTTTATTCCACTTTTTTCTCCACTATTTCTCCACTTTTTCTCCACTTTTTTCTCCATTTTTTCTCCACTTTTTTCTCCACTTTTTCTCCACTTTTTCTCCATTTTTTCTCCACTTTTTTTCTCCACTTTTTTCTCCACTTTTTCTCCACTTTTTCTCCACTTTTTCTCCATTTTTTCTTCACTTGTTTCTCCACTTTTTCTCCACTTTTTCTCCATTTTTTCTCCACTTTTTTCTCCACTTTTTCTCCACTTTTTCTCCACTCTTTCTCCATTTTTATTCCACTTTTTTCTCCACTATTTCTCCACTTTTTCTCCACTTTTTTCTCCACTTTTTTCTCCACTTTTTCTCCACTTTTTCTCCACTTTTTCTCCACTTTTTCTTCACTTTTTCTCCACTTTTTCTCCACTTTTTCTCCATTTTTTTCTCCACTTTTTCTCCACTTTTTCTCCACTTTTTTCTCCACTTTTTCTTCACTTTTTCTCCACTTTTTCTTCACTTTTTCTCCACTTTTTCTCCACTTTTTATCCATTTTTTTCTCCACTTTTTCTCCACTTTTTCTCCACTTTTTCTCCATTTTTATTCCACTTTTTTCTCCACTATTTCTCCACTTTTTCTCCACTTCTTTCTCCACTTTTTCTCCACTTTTTTCTCCACTTTTTCTCCACTTTTTCTCCCCTTTTTCTCCATTTTTTCTCCACTTTTTTCTCCACTTTTTTCTCTACTTTTTCTCCACTTTTTTCTCCACTTTTTTCTCCATTTTTTCTCCACTTTTTTCTCCACTTTTTCTCCACTTTTTCTCCACTTTCTCTCCATTTTTTCTTCACTTTTTTCTCCACTTATTCTCCACTTTTTCTCCACTTTTTCTTCACTTTTTCTCCACTTTTTCTCCATTTTTCTCCACTTTTTCTCCATTTTTATTCCACTTTTTTCTCCACTATTTCTCCACTTTTTCTCCACTTTTTTCTCCATTTTTTCTCCACTTTTTTCTCCACTTTTTCTCCACTTTTTCTCCATTTTTTCTCCACTTTTTTTCTCCACTTTTTTCTCCACTTTTTCTCCACTTTTTCTCCACTTTTTCTCCATTTTTTCTTCACTTGTTTCTCCACTTTTTCTCCACTTTTTCTCCATTTTTTCTCCACTTTTTTCTCCACTTTTTCTCCACTTTTTCTCCACTCTTTCTCCATTTTTATTCCACTTTTTTCTCCACTATTTCTCCACTTTTTCTCCACTTTTTTCTCCACTTTTTTCTCCACTTTTTCTCCACTTTTTCTCCACTTTTTCTCCACTTTTTCTTCACTTTTTCTCCACTTTTTCTCCACTTTTTCTCCATTTTTTTCTCCACTTTTTCTCCACTTTTTCTCCACTTTTTTCTCCACTTTTTCTTCACTTTTTCTCCACTTTTTCTTCACTTTTTCTCCACTTTTTCTCCACTTTTTCTCCATTTTTTTCTCCACTTTTTCTCCACTTTTTCTCCACTTTTTCTTCACTTTTTCTCCACTTTTTCTCCACTTTTTCTCCACTTTTTATCCATTTTTTTCTCCACTTTTTCTACATTTTTTCTCCACTTTTTCTCCACTTTTTCTCCATTTTTTTTCTCCACTTTTTCTCCACTTTTTCTCCACTTTTTCTCCACTTTTTTCTCCACTTTTTTCTCCACTTTTTCTCCACTTTTTATCCACTTTTTCACCACTTTGTCTCCACTTTTTCTCCACTTTTTCTCCATTTTTTTCTCCACTTTTTCTCCACTTTTTCTCCACTTTTTTCTCCACTTTTTTTCTCCACTTTTTTTCTCCACTTTTTCTCCACTTTTTATCCACTTTTTCACCACTTTGTCTCCACTTTTTCTACATTTTTTCTCCACTTTTTCTACATTTTTTTCTCCACTTTTTCTCCACTTTTTCTTCACTTTTTCTCCACTTTTTCTCCACTTTTTCTCCACTTTTTATCCATTTTTTTCTCCACTTTTTCTCCACTTTTTCTCCACTTTTTCTCCACTTTTTTCTCCACTTTTTCTACATTTTTTTCTCCACTTTTTCTCCACTTTTTCTTCACTTTTTCTCCACTTTTTCTCCACTTTTTATCCATTTTTTCTCCACTTTTTCTCCACTTTTTCTCCACTTTTTCCTCCACTTTTTCTCCATTTTTTCTACATTTTTTCTCCACTTTTTCTACATTTTTTTCTCCACTTTTTCTCCACTTTTTCTTCACTTTTTCTCCACTTTTTCTCCACTTTTTCTCCACTTTTTCTCCACTTTTTATCCATTTTTTTCTCCACTTTTTCTCCACTTTTTCTCCACTTTTTCTCCACTTTTTTCTCCACTTTTTCTACATTTTTTTCTCCACTTTTTCTCAACTTTTTCTTCACTTTTTCTCCACTTTTTCTCCACTTTTTATCCATTTTTTTCTCCACTTTTTCTCCACTTTTTCTCCACTTTTTCTCCACTTTTTCCTCCACTTTTTCTCCATTTTTTCTACATTTTTTCTCCACTTTTTCTCCATTTTTTTCTCCACTTTTTCTCCACTTTTTCTCCACTTTTTCTCCACTTTTTTCTCCACTTTTTCTCCACTTTTTCTCCACTTTTTCACCACTTTGTTTCCACTTTTTCTCCACTTTTTCTGCATTTTTTTTCTCCACTTTTTCTCCACTTTTTCTCCACTTTTTTCTCCACTTTTTCTCCACTTTTTATCCACTTTTTCACCACTTTTTCACCACTTTTTCTACATTTTTTCTCCACTTTTTCTACATTTTTTTTCTCCACTTTTTCCTCCACTTTTTCTCCACTTTTTCTTCACTTTTTCTCCACTTTTTCTCCACTTTTTCTCCACTTTTTCTCCACTTTTTATCCATTTTTTTCTCCACTTTTTCTCCACTTTTTTCTCCACTTTTTCTACATATTTTTCTCCACTTTTTCTCCACTTTTTCTTCACTTTTTCTCCACTTTTTCTCCACTTTTTCTCCACTTTTTATCCATTTTTTCTCCACTTTTTCTCCACTTTTTCTCCACTTTTTCTCCACTTTTTCCTCCACTTTTTCTCCACTTTTTCTCCACTTTTTATCCACTTTTTATCCATTTTTTTCTCCACTTTTTCTCCACTTATTCTCCACTTTTTCTCCACTTTTTCCTCCACTTTTTCTCCATTTTTTCTACATTTTTTCTCCACTTTTTCTCCATTTTTTTCTCCACTTTTTCTCCACTTTGTCTCCACTTTTTCTCCACTTTTTCTGCATTTTTTTTCTCCACTTTTTCTCCACTTTTTCTCCACTTTTTCTCCACTTTTTTCTCCACTTTTTCTCCACTTTTTATCCACTTTTTCACCACTTTTTCTCCACTTTTTCTCCACTTTTTCTCCACTTTTTCTCCACTTTTTCTCCACTTTTTATCCACTTTTTCACCACTTTTTCACCACTTTTTCTACATTTTTTCTCCACTTTTTCTACATTTTTTTCTCCACTTTTTCCTCCACTTTTTCTCCACTTTTTCTTCACTTTTTCTCCACTTTTTCTCCACTTTTTCTCCACTTTTTATCCATTTTTTTCTCCACTTTTTCTCCACTTTTTTCTCCACTTTTTCTACATATTTTTCTCCACTTTTTCTCCACTTTTTCTTCACTTTTTCTCCACTTTTTCTCCACTTTTTCTCCACTTTTTATCCATTTTTTTCTCCACTTTTTCTCCACTTTTTCTCCACTTTTTCTCCACTTTTTCCTCCACTTTTTCTCCACTTTTTCTCCACTTTTTCTCCACTTTTTATCCATTTTTTTCTCCACTTTTTCTCCACTTATTCTCCACTTTTTCTCCACTTTTTTCTCCACTTTTTCTCCACTTTTTCTCCATTTTTTCTCCATTTTTTATCCATTTTTTTCTCCATTTTTTCTCCACTTTTTCTCCACTTTTTCTCCATTTTTTTCTCCATTTTTTATCCATTTTTTTCTCCACTTTTTCTCCACTTTTTCTCCACTTTTTCTCCATTTTTTTCTCCATTTTTTTCTCCATTTTTTCCTCCATTTTTTCCTCCATTTTTTCTCCACTTTTTCGCCACTTTTTCTCCCTTTTTTTCTTCACTTTTTCTCCACTTTTTCTCCACTTTTTTTCTCCACTTTTTATCCACTTTTTATCCATTTTTTTCTCCACTTTTTTCCACTTTGTCTCCACTTTTTCTACATTTTTTCTCCACTTTTTCTACATTTTATTCTCCAATTTTTCACCACTTTTTCTTCACTTTTTCTCCACTTTTTCTCCATTTTTTCTCCACCTTTTCTCCACTTTTTCTCCACTTTTTATCCATTTTTTTCTCCACTTTTTCTCCACTTTTTCTCCATTTTTATTCCACTTTTTTCTCCACTATTTCTCCACTTTTTCTCCACTTCTTTCTCCACTTTTTCTCCACTTTTTTCTCCACTTTTTCTCCACTTTTTCTCCCCTTTTTCTCCATTTTTTCTCCACTTTTTTCTCCACTTTTTTCTCTACTTTTTCTCCACTTTTTTCTCCACTTTTTTCTCCATTTTTTCTCCACTTTTTTCTCCACTTTTTCTCCACTTTTTCTCCACTTTTTCTCCATTTTTTCTTCACTTTTTTCTCCACTTATTCTCCACTTTTTCTCCACTTTTTCTTCACTTTTTCTCCACTTTTTCTCCATTTTTCTCCACTTTTTCTCCATTTTTATTCCACTTTTTTCTCCACTATTTCTCCACTTTTTCTCCACTTTTTTCTCCATTTTTTCTCCACTTTTTCTCCACTTTTTCTCCATTTTTTCTCCACTTTTTTTCTCCACTTTTTTCTCCACTTTTTCTCCACTTTTTCTCCACTTTTTCTCCATTTTTTCTTCACTTGTTTCTCCACTTTTTCTCCACTTTTTCTCCATTTTTTCTCCACTTTTTTCTCCACTTTTTCTCCACTTTTTCTCCACTCTTTCTCCATTTTTATTCCACTTTTTTCTCCACTATTTCTCCACTTTTTCTCCACTTTTTTCTCCACTTTTTTCTCCACTTTTTCTCCACTTTTTCTCCACTTTTTCTCCACTTTTTCTTCACTTTTTCTCCACTTTTTCTCCACTTTTTCTCCATTTTTTTCTCCACTTTTTCTCCACTTTTTCTCCACTTTTTTCTCCACTTTTTCTTCACTTTTTCTCCACTTTTTCTTCACTTTTTCTCCACTTTTTCTCCACTTTTTCTCCATTTTTTTCTCCACTTTTTCTCCACTTTTTCTCCACTTTTTCTTCACTTTTTCTCCACTTTTTCTCCACTTTTTCTCCACTTTTTATCCATTTTTTTCTCCACTTTTTCTACATTTTTTCTCCACTTTTTCTCCACTTTTTCTCCATTTTTTTTCTCCACTTTTTCTCCACTTTTTCTCCACTTTTTCTCCACTTTTTTCTCCACTTTTTTCTCCACTTTTTCTCCACTTTTTATCCACTTTTTCACCACTTTGTCTCCACTTTTTCTCCACTTTTTCTCCATTTTTTTCTCCACTTTTTCTCCACTTTTTCTCCACTTTTTTCTCCACTTTTTTTCTCCACTTTTTTTCTCCACTTTTTCTCCACTTTTTATCCACTTTTTCACCACTTTGTCTCCACTTTTTCTACATTTTTTCTCCACTTTTTCTACATTTTTTTCTCCACTTTTTCTCCACTTTTTCTTCACTTTTTCTCCACTTTTTCTCCACTTTTTCTCCACTTTTTATCCATTTTTTTCTCCACTTTTTCTCCACTTTTTCTCCACTTTTTCTCCACTTTTTTCTCCACTTTTTCTACATTTTTTTCTCCACTTTTTCTCCACTTTTTCTTCACTTTTTCTCCACTTTTTCTCCACTTTTTATCCATTTTTTTCTCCACTTTTTCTCCACTTTTTCTCCACTTTTTCCTCCACTTTTTCTCCATTTTTTCTACATTTTTTCTCCACTTTTTCTACATTTTTTTCTCCACTTTTTCTCCACTTTTTCTTCACTTTTTCTCCACTTTTTCTCCACTTTTTCTCCACTTTTTCTCCACTTTTTATCCATTTTTTTCTCCAATTTTTTCTCCACTTTTTCTCCACTTTTTCTCCACTTTTTTCTCCACTTTTTCTACATTTTTTTCTCCACTTTTTCTCAACTTTTTCTTCACTTTTTCTCCACTTTTTCTCCACTTTTTATCCATTTTTTTCTCCACTTTTTCTCCACTTTTTCTCCACTTTTTCTCCACTTTTTCCTCCACTTTTTCTCCATTTTTTCTACATTTTTTCTCCACTTTTTCTCCATTTTTTTCTCCACTTTTTCTCCACTTTTTCTCCACTTTTTCTCCACTTTTTTCTCCACTTTTTCTCCACTTTTTCTCCACTTTTTCACCACTTTGTTTCCACTTTTTCTCCACTTTTTCTGCATTTTTTTTCTCCACTTTTTCTCCACTTTTTCTCCACTTTTTCTCCACTTTTTTCTCCACTTTTTCTCCACTTTTTATCCACTTTTTCACCACTTTTTCACCACTTTTTCTACATTTTTTCTCCACTTTTTCTACATTTTTTTTCTCCACTTTTTCCTCCACTTTTTCTCCACTTTTTCTTCACTTTTTCTCCACTTTTTCTCCACTTTTTCTCCACTTTTTATCCATTTTTTTCTCCACTTTTTCTCCACTTTTTTCTCCACTTTTTCTACATATTTTTCTCCACTTTTTCTCCACTTTTTCTTCACTTTTTCTCCACTTTTTCTCCACTTTTTCTCCACTTTTTATCCATTTTTTCTCCACTTTTTCTCCACTTTTTCTCCACTTTTTCTCCACTTTTTCCTCCACTTTTTCTCCACTTTTTCTCCACTTTTTATCCACTTTTTATCCATTTTTTTCTCCACTTTTTCTCCACTTATTCTCCACTTTTTCTCCACTTTTTTCTCCACTTTTTCTCCACTTTTTCTCCATTTTTTCTCCATTTTTTATCCATTTTTTTCTCCATTTTTTCTCCACTTTTTCTCCACTTTTTCTCCATTTTTTTCTCCATTTTTTATCCATTTTTTTCTCCACTTTTTCTCCACTTTTTCTCCACTTTTTCTCCATTTTTTTCTCCATTTTTTTCTCCATTTTTCCCTCCATTTTTTCCTCCATTTTTTCTCCACTTTTTCGCCACTTTTTCTCCACTTTTTCTCCACTTTTTCTCCACTTTTTTCTCCACTTTTTCTACATTTTTTTCTCCACTTTTTCTCCACTTTTTCTTCACTTTTTCTCCACTTTTTCTCCACTTTTTATCCATTTTTTTCTCCACTTTTTCTCCACTTTTTCTCCACTTTTTCCTCCACTTTTTCTCCATTTTTTCTACATTTTTTCTCCACTTTTTCTCCATTTTTTTCTCCACTTTTTCTCCACTTTGTCTCCACTTTTTCTCCACTTTTTCTGCATTTTTTTTCTCCACTTTTTCTCCACTTTTTCTCCACTTTTTCTCCACTTTTTTCTCCACTTTTTCTCCACTTTTTATCCACTTTTTCACCACTTTTTCACCACTTTTTCTACATTTTTTCTCCACTTTTTCTTCATTTTTTTCTCCACTTTTTCCTCCACTTTTTCTCCACTTTTTCTTCACTTTTTCTCCACTTTTTCTCCACTTTTTCTCCACTTTTTCTCCACTTTTTATCCATTTTTTTCTCCACTTTTTCTCCACTTTTTTCTCCACTTTTTCTACATTTTTTTCTCCACTTTTTCTCCACTTTTTCTTCACTTTTTCTCCACTTTTTCTCCACTTTTTCTCCACTTTTTATCCATTTTTTTCTCCACTTTTTCTCCACTTTTTCTCCACTTTTTCTCCACTTTTTCTTCACTTATTCTCCATTTTTTTCTCCACTTTTTCTCCACTTTTTCTCCACTTTTTCTCCACTTTTTCTCCACTTTTTATCCATTTTTTTCTCCACTTTTTTCTCCACTTTTTCTACATTTTTTTCTCCACTTTTTCTCCACTTTTTCTTCACTTTTTCTCCACTTTTTCTCCACTTTTTCTCCACTTTTTATCCATTTTTTTCTCCACTTTTTCTCCACTTTTTATCCACTTTTTCACCACTTTGTCTCCACTTTTTCTCCACTTTTTCTCCATTTTTTTCTCCACTTTTTCTCCACTTTTTCTCCACTTTTTTCTCCACTTTTTTTCTCCACTTTTTTTCTCCACTTTTTCTCCACTTTTTATCCACTTTTTCACCACTTTGTCTCCACTTTTTCTACATTTTTTCTCCACTTTTTCTACATTTTTTTCTCCACTTTTTCTCCACTTTTTCTTCACTTTTTCTCCACTTTTTCTCCACTTTTTCTCCACTTTTTATCCATTTTTTTCTCCACTTTTTCTCCACTTTGTCTCCACTTTTTCTCCACTTTTTCTGCATTTTTTTTCTCCACTTTTTCTCCACTTTTTCTCCACTTTTTTCTCCACTTTTTCTCCACTTTTTCTCCATTTTTCTCCACTTTTTCTCCATTTTTATTCCACTTTTTTCTCCACTATTTCTCCACTTTTTCTCCACTTTTTTCTCCATTTTTTCTCCACTTTTTTCTCCACTTTTTCTCCACTTTTTCTCCACTTTTTCTCCATTTTTTCTCCAATTTTTTTCTCCACTTTTCTCTCCACTTTTTCTCCACTTTTTCTCCACTTTTTCTTCACTTTTTCTCCACTTTTTCTCCATTTTTCTCCACTTTTTCTCCATTTTTATTCCACTTTTTTCTCCACTATTTCTCCACTTTTTCTCCACTTTTTTCTCCATTTTTTCTCCACTTTTTTCTCCACTTTTTCCTCCACTTTTTCTCCACTTTTTCTTCACTTTTTCTTCACTTTTCTCCACTTTTTCTCCACTTTTTCTCCACTTTTTATCCATTTTTTTCTCCACTTTTTCTCCACTTTTTCTCCACTTTTTCTCCACTTTATCTCCACTTTTTCTTCACTTTTTCTCCATTTTTTTCTCCACTTTTTCTCCACTTTTTCTCCACTTTTTCTCCACTTTTTATCCATTTTTTTCTCCACTTTTTCTCCACTTTTTTCTCCACTTTTTCTACATTTTTTTCTCCACTTTTTCTCCACTTTTTCTTCACTTTTTCTCCACTTTTTCTCCACTTTTTCTCCACTTTTTATCCATTTTTTTCTCCACTTTTTCTCCACTTTTTATCCACTTTTTCACCACTTTGTCTCCACTTTTTCTCCACTTTTTCTCCATTTTTTTCTCCACTTTTTCTCAACTTTTTCTCCACTTTTTCTCCACTTTTTTCTCCACTTTTTTTCTCCACTTTTTCTCCACTTTTTATCCACTTTTTCACCACTTTGTCTCCACTTTTTCTACATTTTTTCTCCACTTTTTCTACATTTTTTTCTCCACTTTTTCTCCACTTTTTCTTCACTTTTTCTCCACTTTTTCTCCACTTTTTCTCCACTTTTTCTCCACTTTTTATCCATTTTTTTCTCCACTTTTTCTCCACTTTTTCTCCACTTTTTCTCCACTTTTTTCTCCACTTTTTCTACATTTTTTTCTCCACTTTTTCTTCACTTTTTCTCCACTTTTTCTCCACTTTTTATCCATTTTTTTCTCCACTTTTTCTCCACTTTTTCTCCACTTTTTCTCCACTTTTTCCTCCACTTTTTCTCCATTTTTTCTACATTTTTTCTCCACTTTTTCTCAATTTTTTCTTCACTTTTTTCTCCACTTATTCTCCACTTTTTCTCCACTTTTTCTTCACTTTTTCTCCACTTTTTCTCCATTTTTCTCCACTTTTTCTCCATTTTTATTCCACTTTTTTCTCCACTATTTCTCCACTTTTTCTCCACTTTTTTCTCCATTTTTTCTCCACTTTTTTCTCCACTTTTTCTCCACTTTTTCTCCACTTTTTCTCCATTTTTTCTACAATTTTTTTCTCCACTTTTCTCTCCACTTTTTCTCCACTTTTTCTCCACTTTTTCTTCACTTTTTCTCCACTTTTTCTCCATTTTTCTCCACTTTTTCTCCATTTTTATTCCACTTTTTTCTCCACTATTTCTCCACTTTTTCTCCACTTTTTTCTCCATTTTTTCTCCACTTTTTTCTCCACTTTTTCCTCCACTTTTTCTCCACTTTTTCTTCACTTTTTCTTCACTTTTTCTCCACTTTTTCTCCACTTTTTCTCCACTTTTTATCCATTTTTTTCTCCACTTTTTCTCCACTTTTTCTCCACTTTTTCTCCACTTTATCTCCACTTTTTCTTCACTTTTTCTCCATTTTTTTCTCCACTTTTTCTCCACTTTTTCTCCACTTTTTCTCCACTTTTTCTCCACTTTTTATCCATTTTTTTCTCCACTTTTTCTCCACTTTTTTCTCCACTTTTTCTACATTTTTTTCTCCACTTTTTCTCCACTTTTTCTTCACTTTTTCTCCACTTTTTCTCCACTTTTTCTCCACTTTTTATCCATTTTTTTCTCCACTTTTTCTCCACTTTTTATCCACTTTTTCACCACTTTGTCTCCACTTTTTCTCCACTTTTTCTCCATTTTTTTTCCACTTTTTCTCAACTTTTTCTCCACTTTTTCTCCACTTTTTTCTCCACTTTTTTTCTCCACTTTTTCTCCACTTTTTATCCACTTTTTCACCACTTTGTCTCCACTTTTTCTACATTTTTTCTCCACTTTTTCTACATTTTTTTCTCCACTTTTTCTCCACTTTTTCTTCACTTTTTCTCCACTTTTTCTCCACTTTTTCTCCACTTTTTCTCCACTTTTTATCCATTTTTTTCTCCACTTTTTCTCCACTTTTTCTCCTCTTTTTCTCCACTTTTTTCTCCACTTTTTCTACATTTTTTTCTCCACTTTTTCTTCACTTTTTCTCCACTTTTTCTCCACTTTTTATCCATTTTTTTCTCCACTTTTTCTCCACTTTTTCTCCACTTTTTCTCCACTTTTTCCTCCACTTTTTCTCCATTTTTTCTACATTTTTTCTCCACTTTTTCTCCATTTTTTTCTCCACTTTTTCTCCACTTTTTCTCCACTTTTTCTCCACTTTTTTCTCCACTTTTTCTCCACTTTTTCACCACTTTGTTTCCACTTTTTCTCCACTTTTTCTGCATTTTTTTTCTCCACTTTTTCTCCACTTTTTCTCCACTTTTTCTCCACTTTTTTCTCCACTTTTTCTCCACTTTTTATCCACTTTTTCACCACTTTTTCACCACTTTTTCTACATTTTTTCTCCACTTTTTCTACATTTTTTTCTCCACTTTTTCCTCCACTTTTTCTCCACTTTTTCTTCACTTTTTCTCCACTTTTTCTCCACTTTTTCTCCACTTTTTATCCATTTTTTTCTCCACTTTTTCTCCACTTTTTTCTCCACTTTTTCTACATTTTTTTCTCCACTTTTTCTCCACTTTTTCTTCACTTTTTCTCCACTTTTTCTCCACTTTTTCTCCACTTTTTATCCATTTTTTTCTCCACTTTTTCTCCACTTTTTCTCCACTTTTTCTCCACTTTTTCCTCCACTTTTTCTCCACTTTTTCTCCACTTTTATCCACTTTTTATCCATTTTTTTCTCCACTTTTTCTCCATTTTTTATCCATTTTTTTCTCCATTTTTTCTCCACTTTTTCTCCACTTTTTCTCCATTTTTTTCTCCATTTTTTATCCATTTTTTTCTCCACTTTTTCTCCACTTTTTCTCCACTTTTTCTCCATTTTTTTCTCCATTTTTTTCTCCATTTTTTCCTCCATTTTTTCCTCCATTTTTTCTCCACTTTTTCGCCACTTTTTCTCCCTTTTTTTCTTCACTTTTTCTCCACTTTTTCTCCACTTTTTCTCCACTTTTTTTCTCCACTTTTTATCCACTTTTTATCCATTTTTTTCTCCACTTTTTTCCACTTTGTCTCCACTTTTTCTACATTTTTTCTCCACTTTTTCTACATTTTTTTCTCCACTTTTTCACCACTTTTTCTTCACTTTTTCTCCACTTTTTCTCCACTTTTTATCCACTTTTTCTCCACTTTTTCTCCACTTTTTCTCCATTTTTTTCTCCACTTTTTCTCCACTTTTTCTCCATTTTTATTCCACTTTTTTCTCCACTATTTCTCCACTTTTTCCTCCACTTCTTTCTCCATTTTTTCTCCACTTTTTTCTCCACTTTTTCTCCACTTTTCTCCCCTTTTTCTCCATTTTTTCTCCACTTTTTTCTCCACTTTTTTCTCTACTTTTTCTCCACTTTTCTCCACTTTTTTCTCCATTTTTTCTCCACTTTTTTCTCACACTTTTCTCCACTTTTTCTCCACTTTTTCTCCACTTTTTCCTCCACTTTTTCTCCATTTTTTCTACATTTTTTTCTCCACTTTTCTCCATTTTTTTCTCCACTTTTTCTCCACTTTTTCTCCACTTTTTCTCCACTTTTTTCTCCACTTTTTCTCCACTTTTTCACCACTTTGTTTCCACTTTTTCTCCACTTTTTCTGCATTTTTTTCTCCACTTTTTCTCCACTTTTTCTCCACTTTTTCTCCACTTTTTTCTCCACTTTTTCTCCACTTTTTATCCACTTTTTCACCACTTTTTCACCACTTTTTCTACATTTTTCTCCACTTTTTCTACATTTTTTCTCCACTTTTTCCTCCACTTTTCTCCACTTTTTCTTCACTTTTTCTCCACTTTTTCTCCACTTTTTCTCCACTTTTTATCCATTTTTTTCTCCACTTTTTCTCCACTTTTTTCTCCACTTTTTCTACATTTTTTTCTCCACTTTTTCTCCACTTTTTTTTCACTTTTTCTCCACTTTTTCTCCACTTTTTCTCCACTTTTTATCCATTTTTTCTCCACTTTTTCTCCACTTTTTCTCCACTTTTTCTCCACTTTTTCCTCCACTTTTTCTCCACTTTTTCTCCACTTATTCTCCATTTTTCTCCACTTTTTCTCCATTTTTATTCCACTTTTTTCTCCACTATTTCTCCACTTTTTCTCCACTTTTTCTCCATTTTTTCTCCACTTTTTTCTCCACTTTTTCTCACTTTTTCTCCACTTTTTCTCCATTTTTTCTCCAATTTTTTTCTCCACTTTTCTCTCCACTTTTTCTCCACTTTTTCTCCACTTTTTCTTCACTTTTTCTCCACTTTTTCTCCATTTTTCTCCACTTTTTCTCCATTTTTATTCCACTTTTTTTCTCACTATTTCTCCACTTTTTTCTCCATTTTTTCTCCACTTTTTTCTCCACTTTTTCCTCCACTTTTTCTCCACTTTTTCTTCACTTTTTCTTCACTTTTTCTCCACTTTTTCTCCACTTTTTCTCCACTTTTTATCCATTTTTTTCTCCACTTTTCTCTCACTTTTTCTCCACTTTTTCTCCACTTTATCTCCACTTTTTCTTCACTTTTTCTCCATTTTTTTCTCCACTTTTTCTCCACTTTTTCTCCACTTTTTCTCCACTTTTTCTCCACTTTTTATCCATTTTTTCTCCACTTTTTCTCCACTTTTTTCTCCACTTTTTCTACATTTTTTTCTCCACTTTTTCTCCACTTTTTCTTCACTTTTTCTCCACTTTTCTCCACTTTTTCTCCACTTTTTATCCATTTTTTTCTCCACTTTTTCTCCACTTTTTATCCACTTTTTCACCACTTTGTCTCCACTTTTTCTCCACTTTTTCTCCATTTTTTCTCCTCCACTTTTTCTCAACTTTTTCTCCACTTTTTCTCCACTTTTTCTCCACTTTTTTTCTCCACTTTTTCTCCACTTTTTATCCACTTTTTCACCACTTTGTCTCCACTTTTTCTACATTTTTTCTCCACTTTTTCTACATTTTTTTTTCTCCACTTTTTCCTCCACTTTTTCTCCACTTTTTCTTCACTTTTTCTTCACTTTTTCTCCACTTTTTCTCCACTTTTTCTCCACTTTTTCTCCACTTTTTATCCATTTTTTTCTCCACTTTTTCTCCACTTTTTCTCCACTTTATCTCCACTTTTTCTTCACTTTTTCTCCATTTTTTTCTCCACTTTTTCTCCACTTTTTCTCCACTTTTTCTCCACTTTTTATCCATTTTTTTCTCCACTTTTTCTCCACTTTTTTCTCCACTTTTTCTACATTTTTTTCTCCACTTTTTCTCCACTTTTTCTTCACTTTTTCTCCACTTTTTCTCCACTTTTTCTCCACTTTTTATCCATTTTTTTCTCCACTTTTTCTCCACTTTTTCTCCACTTTTTCACCACTTTGTCTCCACTTTTTCTCCACTTTTTCTCCATTTTTTTCTCCACTTTTTCTCCACTTTTTCTCCACTTTTTCTCCACTTTTTTCTCCACTTTTTTTCTCCACTTTTTCTCCACTTTTTATCCACTTTTTCACCACTTTGTCTCCACTTTTTCTACATTTTTTCTCCACTTTTTCTACATTTTTTTCTCCACTTTTTCTCCACTTTTTCTTCACTTTTTCTCCACTTTTTCTCCACTTTTTCTCCACTTTTTCTCCACTTTTTATCCATTTTTTTCTCCACTTTTTCTCCACTTTTTCTCCACTTTTTCTCCACTTTTTTCTCCACTTTTTCTACATTTTTTTCTCCACTTTTTCTTCACTTTTTCTCCACTTTTTCTCCACTTTTTATCCATTTTTTTCTCCACTTTTTCTCCACTTTTTCTCCACTTTTTCTCCACTTTTTCCTCCACTTTTTCTCCATTTTTTCTACATTTTTTCTCCACTTTTTCTCCATTTTTTTCTCCACTTTTTCTCCACTTTTTCTCCACTTTTTCTCCACTTTTTTCTCCACTTTTTCTCCACTTTTTCACCACTTTGTTTCCACTTTTTCTCCACTTTTTCTGCATTTTTTTTCTCCACTTTTTCTCCACTTTTTCTCCACTTTTTCTCCACTTTTTTCTCCACTTTTTCTCCACTTTTTATCCATTTTTTTCTCCACTTTTTCTCCACTTTTTTCTCCACTTTTTCTACATTTTTTTCTCCACTTTTTCTCCACTTTTTCTTCACTTTTTCTCCACTTTTTCTCCACTTTTTCTCCACTTTTTATCCATTTTTTTCTCCACTTTTTCTCCACTTTTTCTCCACTTTTTCTCCACTTTTTCCTCCACTTTTTCTCCACTTTTTATCCACTTTTTATCCACTTTTTATCCATTTTTTTCTCCACTTTTTCTCCACTTATTCTCCACTTTTTCTCCACTTTTTTCTCCACTTTTTCTCCACTTTTTCTCCATTTTTTCTCCATTTTTTATCCATTTTTTTCTCCATTTTTTCTCCACTTTTTCTCCACTTTTTCTTCATTTTTTTCTCCATTTTTTATCCATTTTTTCTCCACTTTTTCTCCACTTTTTCTCCACTTTTTCTCCATTTTTTTCTCCATTTTTTTCTCCATTTTTTCCTCCATTTTTTCCTCCATTTTTTCTCCACTTTTTCGCCACTTTTTCTCCCTTTTTTTCTTCACTTTTTCTCCACTTTTTCTCCACTTTTTCTCCACTTTTTTTCTCCACTTTTTATCCACTTTTTATCCATTTTTTTCTCCACTTTTTTCCACTTTGTCTCCACTTTTTCTACATTTTTTCTCCACTTTTTCTACATTTTTTTCTCCACTTTTTCACCACTTTTTCTTCACTTTTTCTCCACTTTTTCTCCACTTTTTATCCACTTTTTCTCCACTTTTTCTCCACTTTTTATCCATTTTTTTCTCCACTTTTTCTCCACTTTTTCTCCATTTTTATTCCACTTTTTTCTCCACTATTTCTCCACTTTTTCTCCACTTCTTTCTCCATTTTTTCTCCACTTTTTTCTCCACTTTTTCTCCACTTTTTCTCCCGTTTTTCTCCATTTTTTCTCCACTTTTTTCTCCACTTTTTTCTCTACTTTTTCTCCACTTTTTTCTCCACTTTTTTCTCCATTTTTTCTCCACTTTTTTCTCCACTTTTTCTCCACTTTTTCTCCACTTTTTCTCCACTTTTTCCTCCACTTTTTCTCCATTTTTTCTACATTTTTTCTCCACTTTTTCTCCATTTTTTTCTCCACTTTTTCTCCACTTTTTCTCCACTTTTTCTCCACTTTTTTCTCCACTTTTTCACCACTTTGTTTCCACTTTTTCTCCACTTTTTCTGCATTTTTTTTCTCCACTTTTTCTCCACTTTTTCTCCACTTTTTCTCCACTTTTTTCTCCACTTTTTCTCCACTTTTTATCCACTTTTTCACCACTTTTTCACCACTTTTTCTACATTTTTTCTCCACTTTTTCTACATTTTTTTCTCCACTTTTTCCTCCACTTTTTCTCCACTTTTTCTTCACTTTTTCTCCACTTTTTCTCCACTTTTTCTCCACTTTTTATCCATTTTTTTCTCCACTTTTTCTCCACTTTTTTCTCCACTTTTTCTACATTTTTTTCTCCACTTTTTCTCCACTTTTTTTTCACTTTTTCTCCACTTTTTCTCCACTTTTTCTCCACTTTTTATCCATTTTTTTCTCCACTTTTTCTCCACTTTTTCTCCACTTTTTCTCCACTTTTTCCTCCACTTTTTCTCCACTTTTTCTCCACTTTTTCTCCATTTTTCTCCACTTTTTCTCCATTTTTATTCCACTTTTTTCTCCACTATTTCTCCACTTTTTCTCCACTTTTTTCTCCATTTTTTCTCCACTTTTTTCTCCACTTTTTCTCCACTTTTTCTCCACTTTTTCTCCATTTTTTCTCCAATTTTTTTCTCCACTTTTCTCTCCACTTTTTCTCCACTTTTTCTCCACTTTTTCTTCACTTTTTCTCCACTTTTTCTCCATTTTTCTCCACTTTTTCTCCATTTTTATTCCACTTTTTTCTCCACTATTTCTCCACTTTTTTCTCCATTTTTTCTCCACTTTTTTCTCCACTTTTTCCTCCACTTTTTCTCCACTTTTTCTTCACTTTTTCTTCACTTTTTCTCCACTTTTTCTCCACTTTTTCTCCACTTTTTATCCATTTTTTTCTCCACTTTTTCTCCACTTTTTCTCCACTTTTTCTCCACTTTATCTCCACTTTTTCTTCACTTTTTCTCCATTTTTTTCTCCACTTTTTCTCCACTTTTTCTCCACTTTTTCTCCACTTTTTCTCCACTTTTTATCCATTTTTTTCTCCACTTTTTCTCCACTTTTTTCTCCACTTTTTCTACATTTTTTTCTCCACTTTTTCTCCACTTTTTCTTCACTTTTTCTCCACTTTTTCTCCACTTTTTCTCCACTTTTTATCCATTTTTTTCTCCACTTTTTCTCCACTTTTTATCCACTTTTTCACCACTTTGTCTCCACTTTTTCTCCACTTTTTCTCCATTTTTTTCTCCACTTTTTCTCAACTTTTTCTCCACTTTTTCTCCACTTTTTTCTCCACTTTTTTTCTCCACTTTTTCTCCACTTTTTATCCACTTTTTCACCACTTTGTCTCCACTTTTTCTACATTTTTTCTCCACTTTTTCTACATTTTTTTCTCCACTTTTTCTCCACTTTTTCTCCATTTTTTCTCCACTTTTTTCTCCACTTTTTCCTCCACTTTTTCTTCACTTTTTCTCCACTTTTTCTCCACTTTTTCTCCACTTTTTCTCCACTTTTTATCCATTTTTTTCTCCACTTTTTCTCCACTTTTTCTCCACTTTATCTCCACTTTTTCTTCACTTTTTCTCCATTTTTTTCTCCACTTTTTCTCCACTTTTTCTCCACTTTTTCTCCACTTTTTCTCCACTTTTTATCCATTTTTTTCTCCACTTTTTCTCCACTTTTTTCTCCACTTTTTCTACATTTTTTTCTCCACTTTTTCTCCACTTTTTCTTCACTTTTTCTCCACTTTTTCTCCACTTTTTCTCCACTTTTTATCCATTTTTTTCTCCACTTTTTCTCCACTTTTTATCCACTTTTTCACCACTTTGTCTCCACTTTTTCTCCACTTTTTCTCCATTTTTTTCTCCACTTTTTCTCCACTTTTTCTCCACTTTTTCTCCACTTTTTTCTCCACTTTTTTTCTCCACTTTTTCTCCACTTTTTATCCACTTTTTCACCACTTTGTCTCCACTTTTTCTACATTTTTTCTCCACTTTTTCTACATTTTTTTCTCCACTTTTTCTCCACTTTTTCTTCACTTTTTCTCCACTTTTTCTCCACTTTTTCTCCACTTTTTCTCCACTTTTTATCCATTTTTTTCTCCACTTTTTCTCCACTTTTTCTCCACTTTTTCTCCACTTTTTTCTCCACTTTTTCTACATTTTTTTCTCCACTTTTTCTTCACTTTTTCTCCACTTTTTCTCCACTTTTTATCCATTTTTTTCTCCACTTTTTCTCCACTTTTTCTCCACTTTTTCTCCACTTTTTCCTCCACTTTTTCTCCATTTTTTCTACATTTTTTCTCCACTTTTTCTCCATTTTTTTCTCCACTTTTTCTCCACTTTTTCTCCACTTTTTCTCCACTTTTTTCTCCACTTTTTCTCCACTTTTTCACCACTTTGTTTCCACTTTTTCTCCACTTTTTCTGCATTTTTTTTCTCCACTTTTTCTCCACTTTTTCTCCACTTTTTCTCCACTTTTTTCTCCACTTTTTCTCCACTTTTTATCCATTTTTTTCTCCACTTTTTCTCCACTTTTTTCTCCACTTTTTCTACATTTTTTTCTCCACTTTTTCTCCACTTTTTCTTCACTTTTTCTCCACTTTTTCTCCACTTTTTCTCCACTTTTTATCCATTTTTTTCTCCACTTTTTCTCCACTTTTTCTCCACTTTTTCTCCACTTTTTCCTCCACTTTTTCTCCACTTTTTATCCACTTTTTATCCACTTTTTATCCATTTTTTTCTCCACTTTTTCTCCACTTATTCTCCACTTTTTCTCCACTTTTTTCTCCACTTTTTCTCCACTTTTTCTCCATTTTTTCTCCATTTTTTATCCATTTTTTTCTCCATTTTTTCTCCACTTTTTCTCCACTTTTTCTCCATTTTTTTCTCCATTTTTTATCCATTTTTTCTCCACTTTTTCTCCACTTTTTCTCCACTTTTTCTCCATTTTTTTCTCCATTTTTTTCTCCATTTTTTCCTCCATTTTTTCCTCCATTTTTTCTCCACTTTTTCGCCACTTTTTCTCCCTTTTTTTCTTCACTTTTTCTCCACTTTTTCTCCACTTTTTCTCCACTTTTTTTCTCCACTTTTTATCCACTTTTTATCCATTTTTTTCTCCACTTTTTTCCACTTTGTCTCCACTTTTTCTACATTTTTTCTCCACTTTTTCTACATTTTTTTCTCCACTTTTTCACCACTTTTTCTTCACTTTTTCTCCACTTTTTCTCCACTTTTTATCCACTTTTTCTCCACTTTTTCTCCACTTTTTATCCATTTTTTTCTCCACTTTTTCTCCACTTTTTCTCCATTTTTATTCCACTTTTTTCTCCACTATTTCTCCACTTTTTCTCCACTTCTTTCTCCATTTTTTCTCCACTTTTTTCTCCACTTTTTCTCCACTTTTTCTCCCGTTTTTCTCCATTTTTTCTCCACTTTTTTCTCCACTTTTTTCTCTACTTTTTCTCCACTTTTTTCTCCACTTTTTTCTCCATTTTTTCTCCACTTTTTTCTCCACTTTTTCTCCACTTTTTCTCCACTTTTTCTCCACTTTTTCCTCCACTTTTTCTCCATTTTTTCTACATTTTTTCTCCACTTTTTCTCCATTTTTTTCTCCACTTTTTCTCCACTTTTTCTCCACTTTTTCTCCACTTTTTTCTCCACTTTTTCACCACTTTGTTTCCACTTTTTCTCCACTTTTTCTGCATTTTTTTTCTCCACTTTTTCTCCACTTTTTCTCCACTTTTTCTCCACTTTTTTCTCCACTTTTTCTCCACTTTTTATCCACTTTTTCACCACTTTTTCACCACTTTTTCTACATTTTTTCTCCACTTTTTCTACATTTTTTTCTCCACTTTTTCCTCCACTTTTTCTCCACTTTTTCTTCACTTTTTCTCCACTTTTTCTCCACTTTTTCTCCACTTTTTATCCATTTTTTTCTCCACTTTTTCTCCACTTTTTTCTCCACTTTTTCTACATTTTTTTCTCCACTTTTTCTCCACTTTTTTTTCACTTTTTCTCCACTTTTTCTCCACTTTTTCTCCACTTTTTATCCATTTTTTTCTCCACTTTTTCTCCACTTTTTCTCCACTTTTTCTCCACTTTTTCCTCCACTTTTTCTCCACTTTTTCTCCACTTTTTCTCCATTTTTCTCCACTTTTTCTCCATTTTTATTCCACTTTTTTCTCCACTATTTCTCCACTTTTTCTCCACTTTTTTCTCCATTTTTTCTCCACTTTTTTCTCCACTTTTTCTCCACTTTTTCTCCACTTTTTCTCCATTTTTTCTCCAATTTTTTTCTCCACTTTTCTCTCCACTTTTTCTCCACTTTTTCTCCACTTTTTCTTCACTTTTTCTCCACTTTTTCTCCATTTTTCTCCACTTTTTCTCCATTTTTATTCCACTTTTTTCTCCACTATTTCTCCACTTTTTCTCCACTTTTTTCTCCATTTTTTCTCCACTTTTTTCTCCACTTTTTCCTCCACTTTTTCTCCACTTTTTCTTCACTTTTTCTTCACTTTTTCTCCACTTTTTCTCCACTTTTTCTCCACTTTTTATCCATTTTTTTCTCCACTTTTTCTCCACTTTTTCTCCACTTTTTCTCCACTTTATCTCCACTTTTTCTTCACTTTTTCTCCATTTTTTTCTCCACTTTTTCTCCACTTTTTCTCCACTTTTTCTCCACTTTTTCTCCACTTTTTATCCATTTTTTTCTCCACTTTTTCTCCACTTTTTTCTCCACTTTTTCTACATTTTTTCTCCACTTTTTCTCCACTTTTTCTTCACTTTTTCTCCACTTTTTCTCCACTTTTTCTCCACTTTTTATCCTTTTTTTTTCTCCACTTTTTCTCCACTTTTTATCCACTTTTTCACCACTTTATCTCCACTTTTTCTCCACTTTTTCTCCATTTTTTTCTCCACTTTTTCTCAACTTTTTCTCCACTTTTTCTCCACTTTTTTCTCCACTTTTTTTCTCCACTTTTTCTCCACTTTTTATCCACTTTTTCACCACTTTGTCTCCACTTTTTCTACATTTTTTTCTCCACTTTTTCTACATTTTTTTCTCCACTTTTTCTCCACTTGTTCTCCATTTTTTCTCCACTTTTTTCTCCACTTTTTCCTCCACTTTTTCTCCACTTTTTCTTCACTTTTTCTTCACTTTTTCTCCACTTTTTCTCCACTTTTTCTCCACTTTTTATCCATTTTTTTCTCCACTTTTTCTCCACTTTTTCTCCACTTTATCTCCACTTTTTCTTCACTTTTTCTCCATTTTTTTCTCCACTTTTTCTCCACTTTTTCTCCACTTTTTCTCCACTTTTTATCCATTTTTTTCTCCACTTTTTCTCCACTTTTTTCTCCACTTTTTCTACATTTTTTTCTCCACTTTTTCTCCACTTTTTCTTCACTTTTTCTCCACTTTTTCTCCACTTTTTCTCCACTTTTTATCCATTTTTTTCTCCACTTTTTCTCCACTTTTTATCCACTTTTTCACCACTTTGTCTCCACTTTTTCTCCACTTTTTCTCCATTTTTTTCTCCACTTTTTCTCCACTTTTTCTCCACTTTTTCTCCACTTTTTTCTCCACTTTTTTTCTCCACTTTTTCTCCACTTTTTATCCACTTTTTCACCACTTTGTCTCCACTTTTTCTACATTTTTTCTCCACTTTTTCTACATTTTTTTCTCCACTTTTTCTCCACTTTTTCTCCACTTTTTCTCCACTTTTTCTCCACTTTTTATCCATTTTTTTCTCCACTTTTTCTCCACTTTTTCTCCACTTTTTCTCCACTTTTTTCTCCACTTTTTCTACATTTTTTTCTCCACTTTTTCTTCACTTTTTCTCCACTTTTTCTCCACTTTTTATCCATTTTTTTCTCCACTTTTTCTCCACTTTTTCTCCACTTTTTCCTCCACTTTTTCTCCATTTTTTCTACATTTTTTCTCCACTTTTTCTCCATTTTTTTCTCCACTTTTTCTCCACTTTTTCTCCACTTTTTCTCCACTTTTTTCTCCACTTTTTCTCCACTTTTTCACCACTTTGTTTCCACTTTTTCTCCACTTTTTCTGCATTTTTTTTCTCCACTTTTTCTCCACTTTTTCTCCACTTTTTCTCCACTTTTTTCTCCACTTTTTCTCCACTTTTTATCCATTTTTTTCTCCACTTTTTCTCCACTTTTTTCTCCACTTTTTCTACATTTTTTTCTCCACTTTTTCTCCACTTTTTCTTCACTTTTTCTCCACTTTTTCTCCACTTTTTCTCCACTTTTTATCCATTTTTTTCTCCACTTTTTCTCCACTTTTTCTCCACTTTTTCCTCCACTTTTTCTCCACTTTTTCTCCACTTTTTATCCACTTTTTATCCATTTTTTTCTCCACTTTTTCTCCACTTATTCTCCACTTTTTCTCCACTTTTTTCTCCACTTTTTCTCCACTTTTTCTCCATTTTTTCTCCATTTTTTATCCATTTTTTTCTCCATTTTTTCTCCACTTTTTCTCCACTTTTTCTCCATTTTTTTCTCCATTTTTTATCCATTTTTTTCTCCACTTTTTCTCCACTTTTTCTCCACTTTTTCTCCATTTTTTTCTCCATTTTTTTCTCCATTTTTTCCTCCATTTTTTCCTCCATTTTTTCTCCACTTTTTCGCCACTTTTTCTCCCTTTTTTTCTTCACTTTTTCTCCACTTTTTCTCCACTTTTTCTCCACTTTTTTTCTCCACTTTTTATCCACTTTTTATCCATTTTTTTCTCCACTTTTTTCCACTTTGTCTCCACTTTTTCTACATTTTTTCTCCACTTTTTCTACATTTTTTTCTCCACTTTTTCACCACTTTTTCTTCACTTTTTCTCCACTTTTTCTCCACTTTTTATCCACTTTTTCTCCACTTTTTATCCATTTTTTTCTCCACTTTTTCTCCACTTTTTCTCCATTTTTATTCCACTTTTTTCTCCACTATTTCTCCACTTTTTCTCCACTTCTTTCTCCATTTTTTCTCCACTTTTTTCTCCACTTTTTCTCCACTTTTTCTCCCGTTTTTCTCCATTTTTTCTCCACTTTTTTCTCCACTTTTTTCTCTACTTTTTCTCCACTTTTTTCTCCACTTTTTTCTCCACTTTTTTCTCCACTTTTTCTCCACTTTTTCTCCACTTTTTCTCCACTTTTTCCTCCACTTTTTCTCCATTTTTTCTACATTTTTTCTCCACTTTTTCTCCATTTTTTTCTCCACTTTTTCTCCACTTTTTCTCCACTTTTTCTCCACTTTTTTCTCCACTTTTTCTCCACTTTTTCACCACTTTGTCTCCACTTTTTCTCCACTTTTTCTCCATTTTTTTCTCCACTTTTTCTCCACTTTTTCTCCACTTTTTCTCCACTTTTTTCTCCACTTTTTTTCTCCACTTTTTCTCCACTTTTTATCCACTTTTTCACCACTTTGTCTCCACTTTTTCTACATTTTTTCTCCACTTTTTCTACATTTTTTTCTCCACTTTTTCTCCACTTTTTCTTCACTTTTTCTCCACTTTTTCTCCACTTTTTCTCCACTTTTTCTCCACTTTTTATCCATTTTTTTCTCCACTTTTTTCTCCACTTTTTCTACATTTTTTTCTCCACTTTTTCTTCACTTTTTCTCCACTTTTTCTCCACTTTTTATCCATTTTTTTCTCCACTTTTTCTCCACTTTTTCTCCACTTTTTCTCCACTTTTTCCTCCACTTTTTCTCCATTTTTTCTACATTTTTTCTCCACTTTTTCTCCATTTTTTTCTCCACTTTTTCTCCACTTTTTCTCCACTTTTTCTCCACTTTTTTCTCCACTTTTTCTCCACTTTTTCACCACTTTGTTTCCACTTTTTCTCCACTTTTTCTGCATTTTTTTTCTCCACTTTTTCTCCACTTTTTCTCCACTTTTTCTCCACTTTTTTCTCCACTTTTTCTCCACTTTTTATCCATTTTTTTCTCCACTTTTTCTCCACTTTTTTCTCCACTTTTTCTACATTTTTTTCTCCACTTTTTCTCCACTTTTTCTTCACTTTTTCTCCACTTTTTCTCCACTTTTTCTCCACTTTTTATCCATTTTTTTCTCCACTTTTTCTCCACTTTTTCTCCACTTTTTCTCCACTTTTTCCTCCACTTTTTCTCCACTTTTTATCCACTTTTTATCCACTTTTTATCCATTTTTTTCTCCACTTTTTCTCCACTTATTCTCCACTTTTTCTCCACTTTTTTCTCCACTTTTTCTCCACTTTTTCTCCATTTTTTCTCCATTTTTTATCCATTTTTTTCTCCATTTTTTCTCCACTTTTTCTCCACTTTTTCTCCATTTTTTTCTCCATTTTTTATCCATTTTTTCTCCACTTTTTCTCCACTTTTTCTCCACTTTTTCTCCATTTTTTTCTCCATTTTTTTCTCCATTTTTTCCTCCATTTTTTCCTCCATTTTTTCTCCACTTTTTCGCCACTTTTTCTCCCTTTTTTTCTTCACTTTTTCTCCACTTTTTCTCCACTTTTTCTCCACTTTTTTTCTCCACTTTTTATCCACTTTTTATCCATTTTTTTCTCCACTTTTTTCCACTTTGTCTCCACTTTTTCTACATTTTTTCTCCACTTTTTCTACATTTTTTTCTCCACTTTTTCACCACTTTTTCTTCACTTTTTCTCCACTTTTTCTCCACTTTTTATCCACTTTTTCTCCACTTTTTCTCCACTTTTTATCCATTTTTTTCTCCACTTTTTCTCCACTTTTTCTCCATTTTTATTCCACTTTTTTCTCCACTATTTCTCCACTTTTTCTCCACTTCTTTCTCCATTTTTTCTCCACTTTTTTCTCCACTTTTTCTCCACTTTTTCTCCCGTTTTTCTCCATTTTTTCTCCACTTTTTTCTCCACTTTTTTCTCTACTTTTTCTCCACTTTTTTCTCCACTTTTTTCTCCATTTTTTCTCCACTTTTTTCTCCACTTTTTCTCCACTTTTTCTCCACTTTTTCTCCACTTTTTCCTCCACTTTTTCTCCATTTTTTCTACATTTTTTCTCCACTTTTTCTCCATTTTTTTCTCCACTTTTTCTCCACTTTTTCTCCACTTTTTCTCCACTTTTTTCTCCACTTTTTCACCACTTTGTTTCCACTTTTTCTCCACTTTTTCTGCATTTTTTTTCTCCACTTTTTCTCCACTTTTTCTCCACTTTTTCTCCACTTTTTTCTCCACTTTTTCTCCACTTTTTATCCACTTTTTCACCACTTTTTCACCACTTTTTCTACATTTTTTCTCCACTTTTTCTACATTTTTTTCTCCACTTTTTCCTCCACTTTTTCTCCACTTTTTCTTCACTTTTTCTCCACTTTTTCTCCACTTTTTCTCCACTTTTTATCCATTTTTTTCTCCACTTTTTCTCCACTTTTTTCTCCACTTTTTCTACATTTTTTTCTCCACTTTTTCTCCACTTTTTTTTCACTTTTTCTCCACTTTTTCTCCACTTTTTCTCCACTTTTTATCCATTTTTTTCTCCACTTTTTCTCCACTTTTTCTCCACTTTTTCTCCACTTTTTCCTCCACTTTTTCTCCACTTTTTCTCCACTTTTTCTCCATTTTTCTCCACTTTTTCTCCATTTTTATTCCACTTTTTTCTCCACTATTTCTCCACTTTTTCTCCACTTTTTTCTCCATTTTTTCTCCACTTTTTTCTCCACTTTTTCTCCACTTTTTCTCCACTTTTTCTCCATTTTTCTCCAATTTTTTTCTCCACTTTTCTCTCCACTTTTTCTCCACTTTTTCTCCACTTTTTCTTCACTTTTTCTCCACTTTTTCTCCATTTTTCTCCACTTTTTCTCCATTTTTATTCCACTTTTTTCTCCACTATTTCTCCACTTTTTCTCCACTTTTTTCTCCATTTTTTCTCCACTTTTTTCTCCACTTTTTCCTCCACTTTTTCTCCACTTTTTCTTCACTTTTTCTTCACTTTTTCTCCACTTTTTCTCCACTTTTTCTCCACTTTTTATCCATTTTTTTCTCCACTTTTTCTCCACTTTTTCTCCACTTTTTCTCCACTTTATCTCCACTTTTTCTTCACTTTTTCTCCATTTTTTTCTCCACTTTTTCTCCACTTTTTCTCCACTTTTTCTCCACTTTTTCTCCACTTTTTATCCATTTTTTTCTCCACTTTTTCTCCACTTTTTTCTCCACTTTTTCTACATTTTTTTCTCCACTTTTTCTCCACTTTTTCTTCACTTTTTCTCCACTTTTTCTCCACTTTTTCTCCACTTTTTATCCATTTTTTTCTCCACTTTTTCTCCACTTTTTATCCACTTTTTCACCACTTTATCTCCACTTTTTCTCCACTTTTTCTCCATTTTTTTCTCCACTTTTTCTCAACTTTTTCTCCACTTTTTCTCCACTTTTTTCTCCACTTTTTTTCTCCACTTTTTCTCCACTTTTTATCCACTTTTTCACCACTTTGTCTCCACTTTTTCTACATTTTTTCTCCACTTTTTCTACATTTTTTTCTCCACTTTTTCTCCACTTGTTCTCCATTTTTTCTCCACTTTTTTCTCCACTTTTTCCTCCACTTTTTCTCCACTTTTTCTTCACTTTTTCTTCACTTTTTCTCCACTTTTTCTCCACTTTTTCTCCACTTTTTATCCATTTTTTTCTCCACTTTTTCTCCACTTTTTCTCCACTTTATCTCCACTTTTTCTTCACTTTTTCTCCATTTTTTTCTCCACTTTTTCTCCACTTTTTCTCCACTTTTTCTCCACTTTTTCTCCACTTTTTATCCATTTTTTTCTCCACTTTTTCTCCACTTTTTTCTCCACTTTTTCTACATTTTTTTCTCCACTTTTTCTCCACTTTTTCTTCACTTTTTCTCCACTTTTTCTCCACTTTTTCTCCACTTTTTATCCATTTTTTTCTCCACTTTTTCTCCACTTTTTATCCACTTTTTCACCACTTTGTCTCCACTTTTTCTCCACTTTTTCTCCATTTTTTTCTCCACTTTTTCTCCACTTTTTCTCCACTTTTTCTCCACTTTTTTCTCCACTTTTTTTCTCCACTTTTTCTCCACTTTTTATCCACTTTTTCACCACTTTGTCTCCACTTTTTCTACATTTTTTCTCCACTTTTTCTACATTTTTTTCTCCACTTTTTCTCCACTTTTTCTCCACTTTTTCTCCACTTTTTCTCCACTTTTTATCCATTTTTTTCTCCACTTTTTCTCCACTTTTTCTCCACTTTTTCTCCACTTTTTTCTCCACTTTTTCTACATTTTTTTCTCCACTTTTTCTTCACTTTTTCTCCACTTTTTCTCCACTTTTTATCCATTTTTTTCTCCACTTTTTCTCCACTTTTTCTCCACTTTTTCCTCCACTTTTTCTCCATTTTTTCTACATTTTTTCTCCACTTTTTCTCCATTTTTTTCTCCACTTTTTCTCCACTTTTTCTCCACTTTTTCTCCACTTTTTTCTCCACTTTTTCTCCACTTTTTCACCACTTTGTTTCCACTTTTTCTCCACTTTTTCTGCATTTTTTTTCTCCACTTTTTCTCCACTTTTTCTCCACTTTTTCTCCACTTTTTTCTCCACTTTTTCTCCACTTTTTATCCATTTTTTTCTCCACTTTTTCTCCACTTTTTTCTCCACTTTTTCTACATTTTTTTCTCCACTTTTTCTCCACTTTTTCTTCACTTTTTCTCCACTTTTTCTCCACTTTTTCTCCACTTTTTATCCATTTTTTTCTCCACTTTTTCTCCACTTTTTCTCCACTTTTTCCTCCACTTTTTCTCCACTTTTTCTCCACTTTTTATCCACTTTTTATCCATTTTTTTCTCCACTTTTTCTCCACTTATTCTCCACTTTTTCTCCACTTTTTTCTCCACTTTTTCTCCACTTTTTCTCCATTTTTTCTCCATTTTTTATCCATTTTTTTCTCCATTTTTTCTCCACTTTTTCTCCACTTTTTCTCCATTTTTTTCTCCATTTTTTATCCATTTTTTTCTCCACTTTTTCTCCACTTTTTCTCCACTTTTTCTCCATTTTTTTCTCCATTTTTTTCTCCATTTTTTCCTCCATTTTTTCCTCCATTTTTTCTCCACTTTTTCGCCACTTTTTCTCCCTTTTTTTCTTCACTTTTTCTCCACTTTTTCTCCACTTTTTCTCCACTTTTTTTCTCCACTTTTTATCCACTTTTTATCCATTTTTTTCTCCACTTTTTTCCACTTTGTCTCCACTTTTTCTACATTTTTTCTCCACTTTTTCTACATTTTTTTCTCCACTTTTTCACCACTTTTTCTTCACTTTTTCTCCACTTTTTCTCCACTTTTTATCCACTTTTTCTCCACTTTTTATCCATTTTTTTCTCCACTTTTTCTCCACTTTTTCTCCATTTTTATTCCACTTTTTTCTCCACTATTTCTCCACTTTTTCTCCACTTCTTTCTCCATTTTTTCTCCACTTTTTTCTCCACTTTTTCTCCACTTTTTCTCCCGTTTTTCTCCATTTTTTCTCCACTTTTTTCTCTACTTTTTCTCCACTTTTTTCTCCACTTTTTTCTCCACTTTTTTCTCCACTTTTTCTCCACTTTTTCTCCACTTTTTCTCCACTTTTTCCTCCACTTTTTCTCCATTTTTTCTACATTTTTTCTCCACTTTTTCTCCATTTTTTTCTCCACTTTTTCTCCACTTTTTCTCCACTTTTTCTCCACTTTTTTCTCCACTTTTTCTCCACTTTTTCACCACTTTGTTTCCACTTTTTCTCCACTTTTTCTGCATTTTTTTTCTCCACTTTTTCTCCACTTTTTCTCCACTTTTTCTCCACTTTTTCACCACTTTTTCTCCACTTTTTATCCACTTTTTCACCACTTTTTCACCACTTTTTCTACATTTTTTCTCCACTTTTTCTCCACTTTTTTCTCCACTTTTTCTACATTTTTTTCTCCACTTTTTCTCCACTTTTTCTTCACTTTTTCTCCACTTTTTCTCCACTTTTTCTCCACTTTTTATCCACTTTTTCCTCCACTTTTTCTCCACTTTTTCTCCACTTTTCTCCACTTTTTCTCCATTTTTCTCCACTTTTTCTCCATTTTTATTCCACTTTTTTCTCCACTATTTCTCCACTTTTTCTCCACTTTTTTCTCCATTTTTTCTCCACTTTTTTCTCCACTTTTTCTCCACTTTTTCTCCACTTTTTCTCCATTTTTTCTCCAATTTTTTCTCCACTTTTCTCTCCACTTTTTCTCCACTTTTTCTCCACTTTTTCTTCACTTTTTCTCCACTTTTTCTCCATTTTTCTCCACTTTTTCTCCATTTTTATTCCACTTTTTTCTCCACTATTTCTCCACTTTTTCTCTCCACTTTTTTCTCCATCTTTTCTCCACTTTTTTCTCCACTTTTTCTCCACTTTTTCTCCACTTTTTCTCACTTTTTCTTCACTTTTTCTCCACTTTTTCTCCACTTTTTCTCCACTTTTTATCCATTTTTTTCTCCACTTTTTCTCCACTTTTTCTCCACTTTTTCTCCACTTTATCTCCACTTTTTCTTCACTTTTTCTCCATTTTTTTCTCCACTTTTTCTCCACTTTTTCTCCACTTTTTCTCCACTTTTTCTCCACTTTTATCCATTTTTTTCTCCACTTTTTCTCCACTTTTTTCTCCACTTTTTCTACATTTTTTTCTCCACTTTTTTTCCACTTTTCTTCACTTTTTCTCCACTTTTTCTCCACTTTTTCTCCACTTTTTATCCATTTTTTTCTCACACTTTTTCTCCACTTTTTATCCACTTTTTCACCACTTTGTCTCCACTTTTTCTCCACTTTTTTCTCCATTTTTTTCTCCACTTTTTCTCAACTTTTTCTCCACTTTTTCTCCACTTTTTTCTCCACTTTTTTTCTCCACTTTTTCTCCACTTTTATCCACTTTTTCACCACTTTGTCTCCACTTTTTCTACATTTTTCTCCACTTTTTCTACATTTTTTTCTCCACTTTTTCTCCACTTTTTCTTCACTTTTTCTCCACTTTTTCTCCACTTTTTCTCCACTTTTTCTCCACTTTTTATCCATTTTTTTCTCCACTTTTTCTCCACTTTTTCTCCACTTTTCTCCACTTTTTTCTCCACTTTGTCTACATTTTTTTCTCCACTTTTTCTTCACTTTTTCTCCACTTTATCTCCACTTTTTATCCATTTTTTCTCCACTTTTTCTCCACTTTTTCCTCCACTTTTTCTCCATTTTTTCTACATTTTTTCTCCACTTTTTCTCCATTTTTTTCTCCACTTTTTCTCCACTTTTTCTCCACTTTTTTTCTCCACTTTTTCTCCACTTTTTCACCACTTTGTTTCCACTTTTTCTCCACTTTTTCTGCATTTTTTTTCTCCACTTTTTCTCCACTTTTTCTCCACTTTTTCTCCACTTTTTTCTCCACTTTTTCTCCACTTTTTATCCACTTTTTCACCACTTTTTCACCACTTTTCTACATTTTTTCTCCACTTTTTCTACATTTTTTTCTCCACTTTTCCTCCACTTTTTCTCCACTTTTTCTTCACTTTTTCTCCACTTTTTCTCCACTTTTTCTCCACTTTTTATCCATTTTTTTCTCCACTTTTTCTCCACTTTTTTCTCCAACTTTTTCTACATTTTTTCTCCACTTTTTCTCCACTTTTTCTTCACTTTTTCTCCACTTTTTCTCCACTTTTTCTCCACTTTTATCCATTTTTTTCTCCACTTTTTCTCCACTTTTTCTCCACTTTTTCCTCCACTTTTTCTCCACTTTTTCTCCACTTTTTATCCACTTTTTTCTCCACTTTTTCTCCACTTTTTCTCCATTTTTCTCCATTTTTTATCCATTTTTTTCTCCATTTTTTCTCCACTTTTCTCCACTTTTTCTCCATTTTTTTCTCCATTTTTTATTCCATTTTTTTCTCCACTTTTTCTCCACTTTTTCTCCACTTTTTCTCCATTTTTTTCTCCATTTTTTTCTCCATTTTTTCCTCCATTTTTCCTCCATTTTTTCTCCACTTTTTCGCCACTTTTCTCCCTTTTTTCTTCACTTTTTCTCCACTTTTTTCTCCACTTTTTCTCCACTTTTTTCTCCACTTTTTATCCACTTTTTATCCATTTTTTTCTCCACTTTTTTCCACTTTGTCTCCACTTTTTCTACATTTTTCTCCACTTTTTCTACTTTTTTTCTCCACTTTTTCACTCACTTTTTCTTCACTTTTTCTCCACTTTTTCTCCACTTTTTATCCACTTTCTTTTCTTTTCCACTTTTTCTCCACTTTTTATCCATTTTTTCTCCACTTTTCTCCACTTTTTCTCCATTTTTATTCCACTTTTTTCTCCACTATTTTCTCCACTTTTTCTCCACTTCTTTCTCCATTTTTTCTCCACTTTTTTCTCACACTTTTTCTCCACTTTTTCTCGCCCTTTTTCTCCATTTTTTCTCCACTTTTTTCTCCACTTTTTTCTCTACTTTTTCTCCACTTTTTTCTCTCACTTTTTTCTCCATTTTTTCTCCACTTTTTTCTCCACTTTTTCTCCACTTTTTCTCCATTTTTTCTTCACTTTTTTCTCCACTTATTCTCCACTTTTTCTCCACTTTTCTTCACTTTTCTCCACTTTTTCTCCATTTTTCTCCACTTTTTCTCCATTTTTATTCCACTTTTTTCTCCACTATTTCTCCACTTTTTCTCCACTTTTTTCTCCATTTTGTCTCCACTTTTTTCTCCACTTTTTCTCCACTTTTTCTCTACTTTTTCTCCATCTTTTCTCCAATTTTTTCTCCACTTTTTTCTCCACTTTTTCTCCACTTTTCTCCACTTTTTCTCCACTTTTTTCTCCACTTTTTCTCCACTTTTTCTCCACTCTTTCTCCATTTTTATTCCACTTTTTTCTTCCACTTATTTCTCCACTTTTTCTCCACTTTTTCTCCACTTTTTTCTCCACTTTTTCTCCACTTTTCTCCACTTTTCTCCACTTTTTCTCACTTTTTCTCCACTTTTTTCGCCACTTTTTCTCCATTTTTTTCTCCACTTTTTCTCCACTTTTTTCTCCACTTTTTTCTACATTTTTTTCTCCACTTTTTCTCCACTTTTTCTTCACTTTTTCTCCACTTTTCTCCACTTTTTCTCCACTTTTTATCCATTTTTTTCTCTCACTTTTTCTCCACTTTTTCTCCACTTTTTCCTCCACTTTTTCCTCCACTTTTTCTACATTTTTTCTCCACTTTTTCTACATTTTTTTCTCCACTTTTTATCCATTTTTATCCATTTTTTCTCCACTTTTTCTACATTTTTTCTCCACTTTTTCTCCACTTTTTCTCCATTTTTTTTCTCCACTTTTTCTCCACTTTTTCTCCACTTTTTCTCCACTTTTCTCCCTCCACTTGTTCTCCACTTTTTCTCCATTTTTTTTCTCCACTTTTTCTCCACTTTTTCTCCACTTTTTCCTCCACTTTTCTCTCCACTTTTTATCCACTTTTTCACCACTTTTTCACCACTTTTTCTACATTTTTTCTCCACTTTTTCTACAATTTTTTTCTCCACTTTTTCCTCCACTTTTTCTCCACTTTTTCTTCACTTTTTCTCCACTTTTTCCTCCACTTTTTCTCCACTTTTTATCCATTTTTTTCTCCACTTTTTCTCCACTTTTTTCTCCACTTTTTCTACATTTTTTTCTCCACTTTTTCTCCACTTTTTCTTCACTTTTTCTCCACTTTTTCTCCACTTTTTATCCATTTTTTTCTCCACTTTTTCTCCACTTTTTCTCCACTTTTTCCTCCACTTTTTCTCCACTTTTTCTCCACTTTTTCTCCACTTTTTCTCCACTTTTTTTCTCCACTTTTTCTCCACTTTTTCCTCCACTTTTTCTCCACTTTTTCTCCACTTTTCTCCACTTTTTCTCCATTTTTTCTCCACTTTTTCTCCACTTATTCTCCACTTTTTCTCCACTTTTTTCTCCACTTTTTCTCCACTTTTTCTCCATTTTTTCTCCATTTTATTCTCCATTTTTTATCCATTTTTTTCTCCACTTTTTCTCCACTTTTTCTCCACTTTTTCTCCATTTTTTTCTCCATTTTTTCCTCCATTTTTTCCTCCATTTTTTCTCCACTTTTTCTCCACTTTTTCTCCACTTTTTCTCCACTTTTTCTCCACTTTTTCTTCACTTTTCTCCATTTTTTTCTCCACTTTTTCTCCACTTTTTCTCCACTTTTTCTCCACTTTTTCTCCACTTTTTCTACATTTTTTTCTCCACTTTTTCTCCACCTTTTCTTCACTTTTTCTCCACTTTTTCTCCACTTTTTATCCATTTTTTTCTCCACTTTTTCTCCACTTTTTCTCCACTTTTTCTCCACTTTTTCCTCCACTTTTTCTCCATTTTTTCTACATTTTTTCTCCACTTTTTCTCCATTTTTTTCTCCACTTTTTCTCCACTTTTTCTCCACTTTTTCTCCACTTTTTTCTCCACTTTTTCTCCACTTTTTCTCCACTTTTTCACCACTTTGTTTCCACTTTTTCTCCACTTTTTCTGCATTTTTTTTCTCCACTTTTTCTCCACTTTTTCTCCACTTTTTCTCCACTTTTTTCTCCACTTTTTCTCCACTTTTTATCCACTTTTTCACCACTTTTTCACCACTTTTTCTACATTTTTTCTCCACTTTTTCTACATTTTTTTCTCCACTTTTTCCTCCACTTTTTCTCCACTTTTTCTTCACTTTTTCTCCACTTTTTCTCCACTTTTTCTCCACTTTTTATCCATTTTTTTCTCCACTTTTTCTCCACTTTTTTCTCCACTTTTTCTACATTTTTTTCTCCACTTTTTCTACATTTTTTTCTCCACTTTTTATCCATTTTTTATCCATTTTTTTCTCCACTTTTTCTCCATTTTTTCTCCACTTTTTCTCCACTTTTTCTCCATTTTTTTTCTCCACTTTTTCTCCACTTTTTTCTCCACTTTTCTCCACTTTTTCTCCACTTTTTCACCACTTTGTCTCCACTTGTTCTCCACTTTTTCTCCATTTTTTTTCTCCACTTTTTCTCCACTTTTTCTCCACTTTTTCCTCCACTTTTTCTCCACTTTTTATCCACTTTTTCACCACTTTTTCACCACTTTTTCTACATTTTTTCTCCACTTTTTCTACATTTTTTTCTCCACTTTTTCCTCCACTTTTTCTCCACTTTTTCTTCACTTTTTCTCCACTTTTTCCTCCACTTTTTCTCCACTTTTTATCCATTTTTTTCTCCACTTTTTCTCCACTTTTTTCTCCACTTTTTCTACATTTTTTTCTCCACTTTTTCTCCACTTTTTCTTCACTTTTTCTCCACTTTTTCTCCACTTTTTATCCATTTTTTTTCTCCACTTTTTCTCCACTTTTTCTCCACTTTTTCCTCCACTTTTTCTCCACTTTTTCTCCACTTTTTCTCCACTTTTTCTCCATTTTTTTCTCCACTTTTTCTCCACTTTTTCCTCCACTTTTTCTCCACTTTTTCTCCACTTTTTCTCCACTTTTTCTCCATTTTTTTCTCCACTTTTTCTCCACTTATTCTCCACTTTTTCTCCACTTTTTTCTCCACTTTTTCTCCACTTTTTCTCCATTTTTTCTCCATTTTATTCTCCATTTTTTATCCATTTTTTTCTCCACTTTTTCTCCACTTTTTCTCCACTTTTTCTCCATTTTTTTCTCCATTTTTTCCTCCATTTTTTCCTCCATTTTTTCTCCACTTTTTCTCCACTTTTTCTCCACTTTTTCTCCACTTTTTCTCCACTTTTTCTTCACTTTTTCTCCATTTTTTTCTCCACTTTTTCTCCACTTTTTCTCCACTTTTTCTCCACTTTTTTCTCCACTTTTTCTACATTTTTTTCTCCACTTTTTCTCCACCTTTTCTTCACTTTTTCTCCACTTTTTCTCCACTTTTTATCCATTTTTTTCTCCACTTTTTCTCCACTTTTTCTCCACTTTTTCTCCACTTTTTCCTCCACTTTTTCTCCATTTTTTCTACATTTTTTCTCCACTTTTTCTCCATTTTTTTCTCCACTTTTTCTCCACTTTTTCTCCACTTTTTCTCCACTTTTTTCTCCACTTTTTCTCCACTTTTTCTCCACTTTTTCACCACTTTGTTTCCACTTTTTCTCCACTTTTTCTGCATTTTTTTTCTCCACTTTTTCTCCACTTTTTCTCCACTTTTTCTCCACTTTTTTCTCCACTTTTTCTCCACTTTTTATCCACTTTTTCACTACTTTTTCACCACTTTTTCTACATTTTTTCTCCACTTTTTCTACATTTTTTTCTCCACTTTTTCCTCCACTTTTTCTCCACTTTTTCTTCACTTTTTCTCCACTTTTTCTCCACTTTTTCTCCACTTTTTATCCATTTTTTTCTCCACTTTTTCTCCACTTTTTTCTCCACTTTTTCTACATATTTTTCTCCACTTTTTCTCCACTTTTTCTTCACTTTTTCGCCACTTTTTCTCCACTTTTTCTCCACTTTTTATCCATTTTTTTCTCCACTTTTTCTCCACTTTTTCTCCACTTTTTCTCCACTTTTTCCTCCACTTTTTCTCCACTTTTTCTCCACTTTTTATCCACTTTTTATCCATTTTTTTCTCCACTTTTTCTCCACTTATTCTCCACTTTTTCTCCACTTTTTTCTCCACTTTTTCTCCACTTTTTCTCCATTTTTTATCCATTTTTTATCCATTTTTTTCTCCATTTTTTCTCCACTTTTTCTCCACTTTTTCTCCATTTTTTTCTCCATTTCTTATCCATTTTTTTCTCCACTTTTTCTCCACTTTTTCTCCACTTTTTCTCCATTTTTTTCTACATTTTTTTCTCCATTTTTTCCTCCATTTTTTCCTCCATTTTTTCTCCACTTTTTCGCCACTTTTTCTCCCTTTTTTTCTTCACTTTTTCTCCACTTTTTCTCCACTTTTTCTCCACTTTTTTTCTCCACTTTTTATCCACTTTTTATCCATTTTTTTCTCCACTTTTTTCCACTTTGTCTCCACTTTTTCTACATTTTTTCTCCACTTTTTCTACATTTTTTTCTCCAATTTTTCACCACTTTTTCTTCACTTTTTCTCCACTTTTTCTCCACTTTTTATCCACTTTTTCTCCACTTTTTCTCCACTTTTTATCCATTTTTTTCTCCACTTTTTCTCCACTTTTTTCTCCACTTTTTCTACATTTTTTTCTCCACTTTTTCTCCACTTTTTCTTCACTTTTTCTCCACTTTTTCTCCACTTTTTCTCCACTTTTTCTCCATTTTTTTCTCCACTTTTTCTCCACTTTTTCTCCACTTTTTCTCCACTTTTTTCTCCACTTTTTTTCTCCACTTTTTCTCCACTTTTTATCCACTTTTTCACCACTTTGTCTCCACTTTTTCTACATTTTTTCTCCACTTTTTCTACATTTTTTTCTCCACTTTTTCTCCACTTTTTCTCCACTTTTTATCCACTTTTTCACCACTTTGTCTCCACTTTTTCTACATTTTTTCTCCACTTTTTCTACATTTTTTTCTCCACTTTTTCTCCACTTTTTCTTCACTTTTTCTCCACTTTTTCTCCACTTTTTCTCCACTTTTTCTCCACTTTTTATCCATTTTTTTCTCCACTTTTTCTCCACTTTTTCTCCACTTTTTCTCCACTTTTTTCTCCTCTTTTTCTACATTTTTTTCTCCACTTTTTCTCCACTTTTTCTTCACTTTTTCTCCACTTTTTCTCCACTTTTTATCCATTTTTTTCTCCACTTTTTCTCCACTTTTTCTCCACTTTTTCTCCACTTTTTCCTCCACTTTTTCTCCATTTTTTCTACATTTTTTCTCCACTTTTTCTCCATTTTTTTCTCCACTTTTTCTCCACTTTTTCTCCACTTTTTCTCCACTTTTTTCTCCACTTTTTCTCCACTTTTTCTCCACTTTTTCACCACTTTGTTTCCACTTTTTCTCCACTTTTTCTGCATTTTTTTTCTCCACTTTTTCTCCACTTTTTCTCCACTTTTTCTCCACTTTTTTCTCCACTTTTTCTCCACTTTTTCTCCACTTTTTCACCACTTTTTCACCACTTTTTCTACATTTTTTCTCCACTTTTTCTACATTTTTTTCTCCACTTTTTCCTCCACTTTTTCTCCACTTTTTCTTCACTTTTTCTCCACTTTTTCTCCACTTTTTCTCCACTTTTTATCCATTTTTTTCTCCACTTTTTCTCCACTTTTTTCTCCACTTTTTCTACATATTTTTCTCCACTTTTTCTCCACTTTTTCTTCACTTTTTCTCCACTTTTTCTCCACTTTTTCTCCACTTTTTATCCATTTTTTTCTCCACTTTTTCTCCACTTTTTCTCCACTTTTTCTCCACTTTTTCCTCCACTTTTTCTCCACTTTTTCTCCACTTTTTATCCACTTTTTATCCATTTTTTTCTCCACTTTTTCTCCACTTATTCTCCACTTTTTCTCCACTTTTTTCTCCACTTTTTCTCCACTTTTTCTCCATTTTTTCTCCATTTTTTATCCATTTTTTTCTCCATTTTTTCTCCACTTTTTCTCCACTTTTTCTCCATTTTTTTCTCCATTTTTTATCCATTTTTTTCTCCACTTTTTCTCCACTTTTTCTCCACTTTTTCTCCATTTTTTTCTCCATTTTTTTCTCCATTTTTTCCTCCATTTTTTCCTCCATTTTTTCTCCACTTTTTCGCCACTTTTTCTCCCTTTTTTTCTTCACTTTTTCTCCACTTTTTCTCCACTTTTTCTCCACTTTTTTTCTCCACTTTTTATCCACTTTTTATCCATTTTTTTCTCCACTTTTTTCCACTTTGTCTCCACTTTTTCTACATTTTTTCTCCACTTTTTCTACATTTTTTTCTCCAATTTTTCACCACTTTTTCTTCACTTTTTCTCCACTTTTTCTCCATTTTTTATCCACTTTTTCTCCACTTTTTCTCCACTTTTTATCCATTTTTTTCTCCACTTTTTCTCCACTTTTTCTCCACTTTTTCTCCATTTTTATTCCACTTTTTTCTCCACTATTTCTCCACTTTTTCTCCACTTCTTTCTCCACTTTTTCTCCACTTTTTTCTCCACTTTTTCTCCACTTTTTCTCCCCTTTTTCTCCATTTTTTCTCCACTTTTTTCTCCACTTTTTTCTCTACTTTTTCTCCACTTTTTTCTCCACTTTTTTCTCCATTTTTTCTCCACTTTTTTCTCCACTTTTTCTCCACTTTTTCTCCACCTTTTTCTCCATTTTTTCTTCACTTTTTTCTCCACTTATTCTCCACTTTTTCTCCACTTTTTCTTCACTTTTTCTCCACTTTTTCTCCATTTTTCTCCACTTTTTCTCCATTTTTATTCCACTTTTTTCTCCACTATTTCTCCACTTTTTCTCCACTTTTTTCTCCATTTTTTCTCCACTTTTTTCTCCACTTTTTCTCCACTTTTTCTCCACTTTTTCTCCATTTTTTCTCCACTTTTTTTCTCCACTTTTTTCTCCACTTTTTCTCCACTTTTTCTCCACTTTTTCTCCATTTTTTCTTCACTTGTTTCTCCACTTTTTCTCCACTTTTTCTCCATTTTTTCTCCACTTTTTTCTCCACTTTTTCTCCACTTTTTCTCCACTCTTTCTCCATTTTTATTCCACTTTTTTCTCCACTATTTCTCCACTTTTTCTCCACTTTTTTCTCCACTTTTTTCTCCACTTTTTCTCCACTTTTTCTCCACTTTTTCTCCACTTTTTCTTCACTTTTTCTCCACTTTTTCTCCACTTTTTCTCCATTTTTTTCTCCACTTTTTCTCCACTTTTTCTCCACTTTTTTCTCCACTTTTTCTACATTTTTTTCTCCACTTTTTCTCCACTTTTTCTTCACTTTTTCTCCACTTTTTCTCCACTTTTTCTCCACTTTTTATCCATTTTTTTCTCCACTTTTTCTACATTTTTTCTCCACTTTTTCTCCACTTTTTCTCCATTTTTTTTCTCCACTTTTTCTCCACTTTTTCTCCACTTTTTCTCCACTTTTTTCTCCACTTTTTTCTCCACTTTTTCTCCACTTTTTATCCACTTTTTCACCACTTTGTCTCCACTTTTTCTCCACTTTTTCTCCATTTTTTTCTCCACTTTTTCTCCACTTTTTCTCCACTTTTTTCTCCACTTTTTTCTCCACTTTTTTTCTCCACTTTTTCTCCACTTTTTATCCACTTTTTCACCACTTTGTCTCCACTTTTTCTACATTTTTTCTCCACTTTTTCTACATTTTTTTCTCCACTTTTTCTCCACTTTTTCTTCACTTTTTCTCCACTTTTTCTCCACTTTTTCTCCACTTTTTATCCATTTTTTTCTCCACTTTTTCTCCACTTTTTCTCCACTTTTTTCTCCACTTTTTCTACATTTTTTTCTCCACTTTTTCTCCACTTTTTCTTCACTTTTTCTCCACTTTTTCTCCACTTTTTATCCATTTTTTTCTCCACTTTTTCTCCACTTTTTCTCCACTTTTTCCTCCACTTTTTCTCCATTTTTTCTACATTTTTTCTCCACTTTTTCTACATTTTTTTCTCCACTTTTTCTCCACTTTTTCTTCACTTTTTCTCCACTTTTTCTCCACTTTTTATCCACTTTTTCTCCACTTTTTATCCATTTTTTTCTCCACTTTTTCTCCACTTTTTCTCCACTTTTTCTCCACTTTTTTCTCCACTTTTTCTACATTTTTTTCTCCACTTTTTCTCAACTTTTTCTTCACTTTTTCTCCACTTTTTCTCCACTTTTTATCCATTTTTTTCTCCACTTTTTCTCCACTTTTTCTCCACTTTTTCTCCACTTTTTCCTCCACTTTTTCTCCATTTTTTCTACATTTTTTCTCCACTTTTTCTCCATTTTTTTCTCCACTTTTTCTCCACTTTTTCTCCACTTTTTCTCCACTTTTTTCTCCACTTTTTCTCCACTTTTTCTCCACTTTTTCACCACTTTGTTTCCACTTTTTCTCCACTTTTTCTGCATTTTTTTTCTCCACTTTTTCTCCACTTTTTCTCCACTTTTTCTCCACTTTTTTCTCCACTTTTTCTCCACTTTTTATCCACTTTTTCACCACTTTTTCACCACTTTTTCTACATTTTTTCTCCACTTTTTCTACATTTTTTTTCTCCACTTTTTCCTCCACTTTTTCTCCACTTTTTCTTCACTTTTTCTCCACTTTTTCTCCACTTTTTCTCCACTTTTTATCCATTTTTTTCTCCACTTTTTCTCCACTTTTTTCTCCACTTTTTCTACATATTTTTCTCCACTTTTTCTCCACTTTTTCTTCACTTTTTCTCCACTTTTTCTCCACTTTTTCTCCACTTTTTATCCATTTTTTCTCCACTTTTTCTCCACTTTTTCTCCACTTTTTCTCCACTTTTTCCTCCACTTTTTCTCCACTTTTTCTCCACTTTTTATCCACTTTTTATCCATTTTTTTCTCCACTTTTTCTCCACTTATTCTCCACTTTTTCTCCACTTTTTTCTCCACTTTTTCTCCACTTTTTCTCCATTTTTTCTCCCTTTTTTATCCATTTTTTTCTCCATTTTTTCTCCACTTTTTCTCCACTTTTTCTCCATTTTTTTCTCCATTTTTTATCCATTTTTTTCTCCACTTTTTCTCCACTTTTTCTCCACTTTTTCTCCATTTTTTTCTCCATTTTTTTCTCCATTTTTCCCTCCATTTTTTCCTCCATTTTTTCTCCACTTTTTCGCCACTTTTTCGCCACTTTTTCTCCACTTTTTCTCCACTTTTTTCTCCACTTTTTCTACATTTTTTTCTCCACTTTTTCTCCACTTTTTCTTCACTTTTTCTCCACTTTTTCTCCACTTTTTATCCATTTTTTTCTCCACTTTTTCTCCACTTTTTCTCCACTTTTTCCTCCACTTTTTCTCCATTTTTTCTACATTTTTTCTCCACTTTTTCTCCATTTTTTTCTCCACTTTTTCTCCACTTTGTCTCCACTTTTTCTCCACTTTTTCTCCACTTTTTCTGCATTTTTTTTCTCCACTTTTTCTCCACTTTTTCTCCACTTTTTCTCCACTTTTTTCTCCACTTTTTCTCCACTTTTTATCCACTTTTTCACCACTTTTTCACCACTTTTTCTACATTTTTTCTCCACTTTTTCTTCATTTTTTTCTCCACTTTTTCCTCCACTTTTTCTCCACTTTTTCTTCACTTTTTCTCCACTTTTTCTCTACTTTTTCTCCACTTTTTCTCCACTTTTTATCCATTTTTTTCTCCACTTTTTCTCCACTTTTTTCTCCACTTTTTCTACATTTTTTTCTCCACTTTTTCTCCACTTTTTCTTCACTTTTTCTCCACTTTTTCTCCACTTTTTCTCCACTTTTTATCCATTTTTTTCTCCACTTTTTCTCCACTTTTTCTCCACTTTTTCTCCACTTTTTCTCCACTTTTTCTTCACTTATTCTCCATTTTTTTCTCCACTTTTTCTCCACTTTTTCTCCACTTTTTCTCCACTTTTTCTCCACTTTTTCTCCACTTTTTATCCATTTTTTTCTCCACTTTTTTCTCCACTTTTTCTACATTTTTTTCTCCACTTTTTCTCCACTTTTTCTTCACTTTTTCTCCACTTTTTCTCCACTTTTTCTCCACTTTTTATCCATTTTTTTCTCCACTTTTTCTCCACTTTTTATCCACTTTTTCACCACTTTGTCTCCACTTTTTCTCCACTTTTTCTCCATTTTTTTCTCCACTTTTTCTCCACTTTTTCTCCACTTTTTCTCCACTTTTTTCTCCACTTTTTTTCTCCACTTTTTCTCCACTTTTTATCCACTTTTTCACCACTTTGTCTCCACTTTTTCTACATTTTTTCTCCACTTTTTCTACATTTTTTTCTCCACTTTTTCTCCACTTTTTCTTCACTTTTTCTCCACTTTTTCTCCACTTTTTCTCCACTTTTTCTCCACTTTTTATCCATTTTTTTCTCCACTTTTTCTCCACTTTTTCTCCACTTTTTCTCCACTTTTTTCTCCACTTTTTCTACATTTTTTTCTCCACTTTTTCTTCACTTTTTCTCCACTTTTTCTCCACTTTTTATCCATTTTTTTCTCCACTTTTTCTCCACTTTTTCTCCACTTTTTCTCCACTTTTTCCTCCACTTTTTCTCCATTTTTTCTACATTTTTTCTCCACTTTTTCTCCATTTTTTTCTCCACTTTTTCTCCACTTTTTCTCCACTTTTTCTCCACTTTTTTCTCCACTTTTTCTCCACTTTTTCACCACTTTGTTTCCACTTTTTCTCCACTTTTTCTGCATTTTTTTCTCCACTTTTTCTCCACTTTTTCTCCACTTTTTCTCCACTTTTTTCTCCACTTTTTCTCCACTTTTTATCCACTTTTTCACCACTTTTTCACCACTTTTTCTACATTTATTCTCCACTTTTTCTACATTTTTTTCTTTACTTTTTCCTCCACTTTTTCTCCACTTTTTCTTCACTTTTTCTCCACTTTTTCTCCACTTTTTCTCCACTTTTTCTCCACTTTTTATCCATTTTTTTCTCCACTTTTTCTCCACTTTTTTCTCCACTTTTTCTACATTTTTTTCTCCACTTTTTCTCCACTTTTTCTTCACTTTTTCTCCACTTTTTCTCCACTTTTTCTCCACTTTTTATCCATTTTTTTCTCCACTTTTTCTCCACTTTTTCTCCACTTTTTCCTCCACTTTTTCTCCACTTTTTCTCCACTTTTTATCCACTTTTTATCCATTTTTTTCTCCACTTTTTCTCCACTTATTCTCCACTTTTTCTCCACTTTTTTCTCCACTTTTTCTCCACTTTTTCTCCATTTTTTCTCCATTTTTTATCCATTTTTTCTCCATTTTTTCTCCACTTTTTCTCCACTTTTTCTCCATTTTTTTCTCCATTTTTTATCCATTTTTTTCTCCACTTTTTCTCCACTTTTTCTCCACTTTTTCTCCATTTTTTTCTCCATTTTTTTCTCCATTTTTTCCTCCATTTTTTCCTCCATTTTTTCTCCACTTTTTCGCCACTTTTTCTCCCTTTTTTTCTTCATTTTTTCTCCACTTTTTCTCCACTTTTTCTCCACTTTTTTTCTCCACTTTTTATCCACTTTTTATCCATTTTTTTCTCCACTTTTTTCCACTTTGTCTCCACTTTTTCTACATTTTTTCTCCACTTTTTCTACATTTTTTTCTCCACTTTTTCACCACTTTTTCTTCACTTTTTCTCCACTTTTTCTCCACTTTTTATCCACTTTTTCTCCACTTTTTCTCCACTTTTTATCCATTTTTTTCTCCACTTTTTCTCCACTTTTTCTCCACTTTTTCTCCATTTTTATTCCACTTTTTTCTCCACTATTTCTCCACTTTTTCTCCACTTCTTTCTCCATTTTTTCTCCACTTTTTTCTCCACTTTTTCTCCACTTTTTCTCCCCTTTTTCTCCATTTTTTCTCCACTTTTTTCTCCACTTTTTTCTCTACTTTTTCTCCACTTTTTTCTCCACTTTTTTCTCCATTTTTTCTCCACTTTTTTCTCCACTTTTTCTCCACTTTTTCTCCACTTTTTCTCCATTTTTTCTTCACTTTTTTCTCCACTTATTCTCCACTTTTTCTCCACTTTTTCTTCACTTTTTCTCCACTTTTTCTCCATTTTTCTCCACTTTTTCTCCATTTTTATTCCACTTTTTTCTCCACTATTTCTCCACTTTTTCTCCACTTTTTTCTCCATTTTTTCTCCACTTTTTTCTCCACTTTTTCTCCACTTTTTCTCCACTTTTTCTCCATTTTTTCTCCACTTTTTTTCTCCACTTTTTTCTCCACTTTTTCTCCACTTTTTCTCCACTTTTTCTCCATTTTTTCTTCACTTGTTTCTCCACTTTTTCTCCACTTTTTCTCCATTTTTTCTCCACTTTTTTCTCCACTTTTTCTCCACTTTTTCTCCACTCTTTCTCCATTTTTATTCCACTTTTTTCTCCACTATTTCTCCACTTTTTCTCCACTTTTTTCTCCACTTTTTTCTCCACTTTTTCTCCACTTTTTCTCCACTTTTTCTCCACTTTTTCTTCACTTTTTCTCCACTTTTTCTCCACTTTTTCTCCATTTTTTTCTCCACTTTTTCTCCACTTTTTCTCCACTTTTTTCTCCACTTTTTCTACATTTTTTTCTCCACTTTTTCTCCACTTTTTCTTCACTTTTTCTCCACTTTTTCTCCACTTTTTCTCCACTTTTTATCCATTTTTTTCTCCACTTTTTCTCCATTTTTTCTCCACTTTTTCCTCCACTTTTTCCTCCACTTTTTCTACATTTTTTTCTCCACTTTTTCTACATTTTTTTCTCCACTTTTTATCCATTTTTTATCCATTTTTTTCTCCACTTTTTCTCCATTTTTTCTCCACTTTTTCTCCACTTTTTCTCCATTTTTTTTCTCCACTTTTTCTCCACTTTTTCTCCACTTTTTTCTCCACTTTTTCTCCACTTTTTCTCTACTTTTTCACCACTTTGTCTCCACTTGTTCTCCACTTTTTCTCCATTTTTTTTCTCCACTTTTTCTCCACTTTTTCTCCACTTTTTCTCCATTTTTTCTTCACTTGTTTCTCCACTTTTTCTCCACTTTTTCTCCATTTTTTCTCCACTTTTTTCTCCACTTTTTCTCCACTTTTTCTCCACTCTTTCTCCATTTTTATTCCACTTTTTTCTCCACTATTTCTCCACTTTTTCTCCACTTTTTTCTCCACTTTTTTCTCCACTTTTTCTCCACTTTTTCTCCACTTTTTCTCCACTTTTTCTTCACTTTTTCTCCACTTTTTCTCCACTTTTTCTCCATTTTTTTCTCCACTTTTTCTCCACTTTTTCTCCACTTTTTCTCCACTTTTTCTACATTTTTTCTCCACTTTTTCTCCACTTTTTCTTCACTTTTTCTCCACTTTTTCTCCACTTTTTCTCCACTTTTTATCCATTTTTTTTCTCCACTTTTTCTCCACTTTTTCTCCACTTTTTCCTCCACTTTTTCCTCCACTTTTTCTACATTTTTTTCTCCACTTTTTCTCCACTTTTTTCTCCACTTTTTCTACATATTTTTCTCCACTTTTTCTCCACTTTTTCTTCACTTTTTCTCCACTTTTTCTCCACTTTTTCTCCACTTTTTATCCATTTTTTCTCCACTTTTTCTCCACTTTTTCTCCACTTTTTCTCCACTTTTTCCTCCACTTTTTCTCCACTTTTTCTCCACTTTTTATCCACTTTTTATCCATTTTTTTCTCCACTTTTTCTCCACTTATTCTCCACTTTTTCTCCACTTTTTTCTCCACTTTTTCTCCACTTTTTCTCCATTTTTTCTCCATTTTTTATCCATTTTTTTCTCCATTTTTTCTCCACTTTTTCTCCACTTTTTCTCCATTTTTTTCTCCATTTTTTATCCATTTTTTTCTCCACTTTTTCTCCACTTTTTCTCCACTTTTTCTCCATTTTTTTCTCCATTTTTTTCTCCATTTTTCCCTCCATTTTTTCCTCCATTTTTTCTCCACTTTTTCGCCACTTTTTCTCCACTTTTTCTCCACTTTTTCTCCACTTTTTTCTCCACTTTTTCTACATTTTTTTCTCCACTTTTTCTCCACTTTTTCTTCACTTTTTCTCCACTTTTTCTCCACTTTTTATCCATTTTTTTCTCCACTTTTTCTCCACTTTTTCTCCACTTTTTCCTCCACTTTTTCTCCATTTTTTCTACATTTTTTCTCCACTTTTTCTCCATTTTTTTCTCCACTTTTTCTCCACTTTGTCTCCACTTTTTCTCCACTTTTTCTGCATTTTTTTTCTCCACTTTTTCTCCACTTTTTCTCCACTTTTTCTCCACTTTTTTCTCCACTTTTTCTCCACTTTTTATCCACTTTTTCACCACTTTTTCACCACTTTTTCTACATTTTTTCTCCACTTTTTCTACATTTTTTCTCCACTTTTTCCTCCACTTTTTCTCCACTTTTTCTTCACTTTTTCTCCACTTTTTCTCCACTTTTTCTCCACTTTTTATCCATTTTTTTCTCCACTTTTTCTCCACTTTTTTCTCCACTTTTTCTACATTTTTTCTCCACTTTTTCTCCACTTTTTCTTCACTTTTTCTCCACTTTTTCTCCACTTTTTCTCCACTTTTTATCCATTTTTTTCTCCACTTTTTCTCCACTTTTTCTCCACTTTTTCTCCACTTTTTCTCCACTTTTTCTTCACTTATTCTCCATTTTTTTCTCCACTTTTTCTCCACTTTTTCTCCACTTTTTCTCCACTTTTTATCCATTTTTTTCTCCACTTTTTTCTCCACTTTTTCTACATTTTTTTCTCCACTTTTTCTCCACTTTTTCTTCACTTTTTCTCCACTTTTTCTCCACTTTTTCTCCACTTTTTATCCATTTTTTTCTCCACTTTTTCTCCACTTTTTATCCACTTTTTCACCACTTTGTCTCCACTTTTTCTCCACTTTTTCTCCATTTTTTTCTCCACTTTTTCTCCACTTTTTCTCCACTTTTTCTCCACTTTTTTCTCCACTTTTTTCTCCACTTTTTCTCCACTTTTTATCCACTTTTTCACCACTTTGTCTCCACTTTTTCTACATTTTTTCTCCACTTTTTCTACATTTTTTCTCCACTTTTTCTCCACTTTTTCTTCACTTTTTCTCCACTTTTTCTCCACTTTTTCTCCACTTTTTCTCCACTTTTTATCCATTTTTTTCTCCACTTTTTCTCCACTTTTTCTCCACTTTTTCTCCACTTTTTTCTCCACTTTTTCTACATTTTTTTCTCCACTTTTTCTTCACTTTTTCTCCACTTTTTCTCCACTTTTTATCCATTTTTTTCTCCACTTTTTCTCCACTTTTTCTCCACTTTTTCTCCACTTTTTCCTCCACTTTTTCTCCATTTTTTCTACATTTTTTCTCCACTTTTTCTCCATTTTTTTCTCCACTTTTTCTCCACTATTTCTCCACTTTTTCTCCACTTCTTTCTCCATTTTTTCTCCACTTTTTTCTCCACTTTTTCTCCACTTTTTCTCCCCTTTTTCTCCATTTTTTCTCCACTTTTTTCTCCACTTTTTTCTCTACTTTTTCTTTACTTTTTTCTCCACTTTTTTCTCCATTTTTTCTCCACTTTTTCTCCACCTTTTCTCCACTTTTTCTCCACTTTTTCTCCATTTTTTCTTCACTTTTTTCTCCACTTATTCTCCACTTTTTCTCCACTTTTTCTTCACTTTTTCTCCACTTTTTCTCCATTTTTCTCCACTTTTTCTCCATTTTTATTCCACTTTTTTCTCCACTATTTCTCCACTTTTTCTCCACTTTTTTCTCCATTTTTTCTCCACTTTTTTCTCCACTTTTTCTCCACTTTTTCTCCACTTTTTCTCCATTTTTTCTCCACTTTTTTTCTCCACTTTTTTCTCCACTTTTTCTCCACTTTTTCTCCACTTTTTCTCCATTTTTTCTTCACTTGTTTCTCCACTTTTTCTCCACTTTTTCTCCATTTTTTCTCCACTTTTTTCTCCACTTTTTCTCCACTTTTTCTCCTCTCTTTCTCCATTTTTATTCCACTTTTTTCTCCACTATTTCTCCACTTTTTCTCCACTTTTTTCTCCACTTTTTTCTCCACTTTTTCTCCACTTTTTCTCCACTTTTTCTTCACTTTTTCTCCACTTTTTCTCCACTTTTTCTCCATTTTTTTCTCCACTTTTTCTCCACTTTTTCTCCACTTTTTTCTCCACTTTTTCTACATTTTTTTCTCCACTTTTTCTCCACTTTTTCTTCACTTTTTCTCCACTTTTTCTCCACTTTTTCTCCACTTTTTATCCATTTTTTTCTCCACTTTTTCTCCACTTTTTCTCCACTTTTTCCTCCACTTTTTCCTCCACTTTTTCTACATTTTTTTCTCCACTTTTTCTACATTTTTTTCTCCACTTTTTATCCATTTTTTATCCATTTTTTTCTCTACTTTTTCTCCATTTTTTCTCCACTTTTTCTCCACTTTTTCTCCATTTTTTTTCTCCACTTTTTCTCCACTTTTTCTCCACTTTTTTCTCCACTTTTTCTCCACTTTTTCTCCACTTTTTCACCACTTTGTCTCCACTTGTTCTCCACTTTTTCTCCATTTTTTTTCTCCACTTTTTCTCCACTTTTTCTCCACTTTTTCCTCCACTTTTTCTCCACTTTTTATCCACTTTTTCACCACTTTTTCACCACTTTTTCTACATTTTTTCTCCACTTTTTCTACATTTTTTTCTCCACTTTTTCCTCCACTTTTTCTCCACTTTTTCTTCACTTTTTCTCCACTTTTTCCTCCACTTTTTCTCCACTTTTTATCCATTTTTTTCTCCACTTTTTCTCCACTTTTTTCTCCACTTTTTCTACATTTTTTTTCTCCACTTTTTCTCCACTTTTTCTTCACTTTTTCTCCACTTTTTCTCCACTTTTTATCCATTTTTTTCTCCACTTTTTCTCCACTTTTTCTCCACTTTTTCCTCCACTTTTTCTCCACTTTTTCTCCACTTTTTCTCCACTTTTTCTCCATTTTTTTCTCCACTTTTTCTCCACTTTTTCTCCACTTTTTCCTCCACTTTTTCTCCACTTTTTCTCCACTTTTTCTCCACTTTTTCTCTATTTTTTTCTCCACTTTTTCTCCACTTATTCTCCACTTTTTCTCCACTTTTTTCTCCACTTTTTCTCCACTTTTTCTCCATTTTTTCTCCATTTTATTCTCCATTTTTTATCCATTTTTTTCTCCACTTTTTCTCCACTTTTTCTCCACTTTTTCTCCATTTTTTTCTCCATTTTTTCCTCCATTTTTTCTCCACTTTTTCTCCACTTTTTCTCCACTTTTTCTCCACTTTTTCTTCACTTTTTCTCCATTTTTTTCTCCACTTTTTCTCCACTTTTTCTCCACTTTTTCTCCACTTTTTATCCATTTTTTTCTCCACTTTTTCTCCACTTTTTTCTCCACTTTTTCTACATTTTTTTCTCCACTTTTTCTCCACTTTTTCTTCACTTTTTCTCCACTTTTTCTCCACTTTTTCTCCACTTTTTATCCATTTTTTTCTCCACTTTTTCTCCACTTTTTATCCACTTTTTCACCACTTTGTCTCCACTTTTTCTCCACTTTTTCTCCATTTTTTTCTCCACTTTTTCTCCACTTTTTCTCCACTTTTTCTCCACTTTTTTCTCCACTTTTTTTCTCCACTTTTTCTCCACTTTTTATCCACTTTTTCACCACTTTGTCTCCACTTTTTCTACATTTTTTCTCCACTTTTTCTACATTTTTTTCTCCACTTTTTCTCCACTTTTTCTTCACTTTTTCTCCACTTTTTCTCCACTTTTTCTCCACTTTTTCTCCACTTTTTATCCATTTTTTTCTCCACTTTTTCTCCACTTTTTCTCCACTTTGTCTCCACTTTTTTCTCCACTTTTTCTACATTTTTTTCTCCACTTTTTCTCCACTTTTTCTTCACTTTTTCTCCACTTTTTCTCCACTTTTTATCCATTTTTTTCTCCACTTTTTCTCCACTTTTTCTCCACTTTTTCTCCACTTTTTCCTCCACTTTTTCTCCATTTTTTCTACATTTTTTCTCCACTTTTTCTCCATTTTTTTCTCCACTTTTTCTCCACTTTTTCTCCACTTTTTCTCCACTTTTTTCTCCACTTTTTCTCCACTTTTTCTCCACTTTTTCACCACTTTGTTTCCACTTTTTCTCCACTTTTTCTCCACTTTTTATCCATTTTTTTCTCCACTTTTTTCTCCACTTTTTCTCCACTTTTTCACCACTTTGTTTCCACTTTTTCTCCACTTTTTCTCCACTTTTTATCCATTTTTTTCTCCACTTTTTCTCCACTTTTTATCCACTTTTTCACCACTTTGTCTCCACTTTTTCTCCACTTTTTCTCCATTTTTTTCTCCACTTTTTCTCCACTTTTTCTCCACTTTTTCTCCACTTTTTTCTCCACTTTTTTTCTCCACTTTTTCTCCACTTTTTATCCACTTTTTCACCACTTTGTCTCCACTTTTTCTACATTTTTTCTCCACTTTTTCTACATTTTTTTCTCCACTTTTTCTCCACTTTTTCTTCACTTTTTCTCCACTTTTTCTCCACTTTTTCTCCACTTTTTCTCCACTTTTTATCCATTTTTTTCTCCACTTTTTCTCCACTTTTTCTCCACTTTTTCTCCACTTTTTTCTCCACTTTTTCTACATTTTTTTCTCCACTTTTTCTTCACTTTTTCTCCACTTTTTCTCCACTTTTTATCCATTTTTTTCTCCACTTTTTCTCCACTTTTTCTCCACTTTTTCTCCACTTTTTCCTCCACTTTTTCTCCATTTTTTCTACATTTTTTCTCCACTTTTTCTCCATTTTTTTCTCCACTTTTTCTCCACTTTTTCTCCACTTTTTTTCCACTTTTTTCTCCACTTTTTCTCCACTTTTTTACCACTTTGTTTCCACTTTTTCTCCACTTTTTCTGCATTTTTTTTCTCCACTTTTTCTCCACTTTTTCTCCACTTTTTCTCCACTTTTTTCTCCACTTTTTCTCCACTTTTTATCCACTTTTTCACCACTTTTTCACCACTTTTTCTACATTTATTCTCCACTTTTTCTACATTTTTTTCTCCACTTTTTCCTCCACTTTTTCTCCACTTTTTCTTCACTTTTTCTCCACTTTTTCTCCACTTTTTCTCCACTTTTTATCCACTTTTTATCCATTTTTTTCTCCACTTTTTCTCCACTTTTTTCTCCACTTTTTCTACATTTTTTTCTCCACTTTTTCTCCACTTTTTCTTCACTTTTTCTCCACTTTTTCTCCACTTTTTCTCCTCTTTTTATCCATTTTTTTCTCCACTTTTTCTCCACTTTTTCTCCACTTTTTCTCCACTTTTTTCTCCACTTTTTCTCCACTTTTTCTCCATTTTTTATCCATTTTTTATCCATTTTTTTCTCCATTTTTTCTCCACTTTTTCTCCACTTTTTCTCCATTTTTTTCTCCATTTTTTATCCATTTTTTTCTCCACTTTTTCTCCACTTTTTCTCCACTTTTTCTCCATTTTTTTCTCCATTTTTTTCTCCATTTTTTCCTCCATTTTTTCCTCCATTTTTTCTCCACTTTTTCGCCACTTTTTCTCCCTTTTTTTCTTCACCTTTTCTCCACTTTTTCTCCACTTTTTCTCCACTTTTTTTCTCCACTTTTTATCCACTTTTTATCCATTTTTTTCTCCACTTTTTTCCACTTTGTCTCCACTTTTTCTACATTTTTTCTCCACTTTTTCTACATTTTTTTCTCCACTTTTTCACCACTTTTTCTTCACTTTTTCTCCACTTTTTCTCCACTTTTTATCCACTTTTTCTCCACTTTTTCTCCACTTTTTATCCATTTTTTTCTCCACTTTTTCTCCACTTTTTCTCCACTTTTTCTCCATTTTTATTCCACTTTTTTCTCCACTATTTCTCCACTTTTTCTCCACTTCTTTCTCCATTTTTTCTCCACTTTTTTCTCCACTTTTTCTCCACTTTTTCTCCCCTTTTTCTCCATTTTTTCTCCACTTTTTTCTCCACTTTTTTCTCTACTTTTTCTCCACTTTTTTCTCCACTTTTTTCTCCATTTTTTCTCCACTTTTTTCTCCACTTTTTCTCCACTTTTTCTCCACTTTTTCTCCACTTTTTATCCATTTTTTTCTCCACTTTTTCTCCACTTTTTCTCCACTTTTTCTCCACTTTTTCCTCCACTTTTTCTCCATTTTTTCTACATTTTTTCTCCACTTTTTCTCCATTTTTTTCTCCACTTTTTCTCCACTTTTTCTCCACTTTTTCTCCACTTTTTTCTCCACTTTTTCTCCACTTTTTCACCACTTTGTTTCCACTTTTTCTCCACTTTTTCTGCATTTTTTTCTCCACTTTTTCTCCACTTTTTCTCCACTTTTTCTCCACTTTTTTCTCCACTTTTTCTCCACTTTTTATCCACTTTTTCACCACTTTTTCACCACTTTTTCTACATTTATTCTCCACTTTTTCTACATTTTTTTCTCCACTTTTTCCTCCACTTTTTCTCCACTTTTTCTTCACTTTTTCTCCACTTTTTCTCCACTTTTTCTCCACTTTTTATCCACTTTTTATCCATTTTTTTCTCCACTTTTTCTCCACTTTTTTCTCCACTTTTTCTACATTTTTTTCTCCACTTTTTCTCCACTTTTTCTTCACTTTTTCTCCACTTTTTCTCCACTTTTTCTCCTCTTTTTATCCATTTTTTTCTCCACTTTTTCTCCACTTTTTCTCCACTTTTTCTCCACTTTTTTCTCCACTTTTTCTCCACTTTTTCTCCATTTTTTATCCATTTTTTATCCATTTTTTTCTCCATTTTTTCTCCACTTTTTCTCCACTTTTTCTCCATTTTTTTCTCCATTTTTTATCCATTTTTTTCTCCACTTTTTCTCCACTTTTTCTCCACTTTTTCTCCATTTTTTTCTCCATTTTTTTCTCCATTTTTTCCTCCATTTTTTCCTCCATTTTTTCTCCACTTTTTCGCCACTTTTTCTCCCTTTTTTTCTTCACCTTTTCTCCACTTTTTCTCCACTTTTTCTCCACTTTTTTTCTCCACTTTTTATCCACTTTTTATCCATTTTTTTCTCCACTTTTTTCCACTTTGTCTCCACTTTTTCTACATTTTTTCTCCACTTTTTCTACATTTTTTTCTCCACTTTTTCACCACTTTTTCTTCACTTTTTCTCCACTTTTTCTCCACTTTTTATCCACTTTTTCTCCACTTTTTCTCCACTTTTTATCCATTTTTTTCTCCACTTTTTCTCCACTTTTTCTCCACTTTTTCTCCATTTTTATTCCACTTTTTTCTCCACTATTTCTCCACTTTTTCTCCACTTCTTTCTCCATTTTTTCTCCACTTTTTTCTCCACTTTTTCTCCACTTTTTCTCCCCTTTTTCTCCATTTTTTCTCCACTTTTTTCTCCACTTTTTTCTCTACTTTTTCTCCACTTTTTTCTCCACTTTTTTCTCCATTTTTTCTCCACTTTTTTCTCCACTTTTTCTCCACTTTTTCTCCACTTTTTCTCCATTTTTTCTTCACTTTTTTCTCCACTTATTCTCCACTTTTTCTCCACTTTTTCTTCACTTTTTCTCCACTTTTTCTCCATTTTTCTCCACTTTTTCTCCATTTTTATTCCACTTTTTTCTCCACTATTTCTCCACTTTTTCTCCACTTTTTTCTCCATTTTTTCTCCACTTTTTTCTCCACTTTTTCTCCACTTTTTCTCCACTTTTTCTCCACTTTTTCTCCATTTTTTCTCCACTTTTTTTCTCCACTTTTTTCTCCACTTTTTCTCCACTTTTTCTCCATTTTTTCTTCACTTGTTTCTCCACTTTTTCTCCACTTTTTCTCCATTTTTTCTCCACTTTTTTCTCCACTTTTTCTCCACTTTTTCTCCACTCTTTCTCCATTTTTATTCCACTTTTTTCTCCACTATTTCTCCACTTTTTCTCCACTTTTTTCTCCACTTTTTTCTCCACTTTTTCTCCACTTTTTCTCCACTTTTTCTCCACTTTTTCTTCACTTTTTCTCCACTTTTTCTCCACTTTTTCTCCATTTTTTTCTCCACTTTTTCTCCACTTTTTCTCCACTTTTTTCTCCACTTTTTCTACATTTTTTTCTCCACTTTTTCTCCACTTTTTCTTCACTTTTTCTCCACTTTTTCTCCACTTTTTCTCCACTTTTTATCCATTTTTTTCTCCACTTTTTCTCCACTTTTTCTCCACTTTTTCCTCCACTTTTTCCTCCACTTTTTCTACATTTTTTTCTCCACTTTTTCTACATTTTTTTCTCCACTTTTTCTCCATTTTTTATCCATTTTTTTCTCCACTTTTTCTCCATTTTTTCTCCACTTTTTCTCCACTTTTTCTCCATTTTTTTTCTCCACTTTTTCTCCACTTTTTCTCCACTTTTTTCTCCACTTTTTCTCCACTTTTTCTCCACTTTTTCACCACTTTGTCTCCACTTGTTCTCCACTTTTTCTCCATTTTTTTTCTCCACTTTTTCTCCACTTTTTCTCCACTTTTTCCTCCACTTTTTCTCCACTTTTTATCCACTTTTTCACCACTTTTTCACCACTTTTTCTACATTTTTTCTCCACTTTTTCTACATTTTTTTCTCCACTTTTTCCTCCACTTTTTCTCCACTTTTTCTTCACTTTTTCTCCACTTTTTCCTCCACTTTTTCTCCACTTTTTATCCATTTTTTTCTCCACTTTTTCTCCACTTTTTTCTCCACTTTTTCTACATTTTTTTTCTCCACTTTTTCTCCACTTTTTCTTCACTTTTTCTCCACTTTTTCTCCACTTTTTATCCATTTTTTTCTCCACTTTTTCTCCACTTTTTCTCCACTTTTTCCTCCACTTTTTCTCCACTTTTTCTCCACTTTTTCTCCATTTTTTTCTCCACTTTTTCTCCACTTTTTCTCCACTTTTTCCTCCACTTTTTCTCCACTTTTTCTCCACTTTTTCTCCATTTTTTTCTCCACTTTTTCTCCACTTATTCTCCACTTTTTCTCCACTTTTTTCTCCACTTTTTCTCCACTTTTTCTCCATTTTTTCTCCATTTTATTCTCCATTTTTTATCCATTTTTTTCTCCATTTTTTCCTCCATTTTTTCCTCCATTTTTTCTCCACTTTTTCTCCACTTTTTCTCCACTTTTTCTCCACTTTTTCTTCACTTTTTCTCCATTTTTTTCTCCACTTTTTCTCCACTTTTTCTCCACTTTTTCTCCACTTTTTATCCATTTTTTTCTCCACTTTTTCTCCACTTTTTTCTCCACTTTTTCTACATTTTTTTCTCCACTTTTTCTCCACTTTTTCTTCACTTTTTCTCCACTTTTTCTCCACTTTTTCTCCACTTTTTATCCATTTTTTTCTCCACTTTTTCTCCACTTTTTATCCACTTTTTCACCACTTTGTCTCCACTTTTTCTCCACTTTTTCTCCATTTTTTTCTCCACTTTTTCTCCACTTTTTCTCCACTTTTTCTCCACTTTTTTCTCCACTTTTTTCTCCACTTTTTCTCCACTTTTTATCCACTTTTTCACCACTTTGTCTCCACTTTTTCTAAATTTTTTCTCCACTTTTTCTACATTTTTTTCTCCACTTTTTCTCCACTTTTTCTTCACTTTTTCTCCACTTTTTCTCCACTTTTTCTCCACTTTTTATCCATTTTTTTCTCCACTTTTTCTCCACTTTTTCTCCACTTTTTCTCCACTTTTTTCTCCACTTTTTCTACATTTTTTTCTCCACTTTTTCTCCACTTTTTCTTCACTTTTTCTCCACTTTTTCTCCACTTTTTATCCATTTTTTTCTCCACTTTTTCTCCACTTTTTCTCCACTTTTTCCTCCACTTTTTCTCCATTTTTTCTACATTTTTTCTCCACTTTTTCTCCATTTTTTTCTCCACTTTTTCTCCACTTTTTCTCCACTTTTTCTCCACTTTTTTCTCCACTTTTTCTCCACTTTTTCTCCACTTTTTCACCACTTTGTTTCCACTTTTTCTCCACTTTTTCTGCATTTTTTTTCTCCACTTTTTCTCCACTTTTTCTCCACTTTTTCTCCACTTTTTTCTCCACTTTTTCTCCACTTTTTATCCACTTTTTCACCACTTTTTCACCACTTTTTCTACATTTTTTCTCCACTTTTTCTACATTTATTTCTCCACTTTTTCCTCCACTTTTTCTCCACTTTTTCTTCACTTTTTCTCCACTTTTTCTCCACTTTTTCTCCACTTTTTATCCATTTTTTTCTCCACTTTTTCTCCACTTTTTTCTCCACTTTTTCTACATATTTTTCTCCACTTTTTCTCCACTTTTTCTTCACTTTTTCTCCACTTTTTCTCCACTTTTTCTCCACTTTTTATCCATTTTTTTCTCCACTTTTTCTCCACTTTTTCTCCACTTTTTCTCCACTTTTTCCTCCACTTTTTCTCCACTTTTTCTCCACTTTTTATCCACTTTTTATCCATTTTTTTCTCCACTTTTTCTCCACTTATTCTCCACTTTTTCTCCACTTTTTTCTCCACTTTTTCTCCACTTTTTCTCCATTTTTTCTCCATTTTTTATCCATTTTTTTCTCCATTTTTTCTCCACTTTTTCTCCACTTTTTCTCCATTTTTTTCTCCATTTTTTATCCATTTTTTTCTCCACTTTTTCTCCACTTTTTCTCCACTTTTTCTCCATTTTTTTCTCCATTTTTTTCTCCATTTTTTCCTCCATTTTTTCCTCCATTTTTTCTCCACTTTTTCGCCACTTTTTCTCCCTTTTTTTCTTCACTTTTTCTCCACTTTTTCTCCACTTTTTCTCCACTTTTTTTCTCCACTTTTTATCCACTTTTTATCCATTTTTTTCTCCACTTTTTTCCACTTTGTCTCCACTTTTTCTACATTTTTTTCTCCACTTTTTCTACATTTTTTTCTCCACTTTTTCACCACTTTTTCTTCACTTTTTCTCCACTTTTTCTCCACTTTTTATCCACTTTTTCTCCACTTTTTCTCCACTTTTTATCCATTTTTTTCTCAACTTTTTATCCACTTTTTCTCCACTTTTTCTCCATTTTTATTCCACTTTTTTCTCCACTATTTCTCCACTTTTTCTCCACTTCTTTCTCCACTTTTTCTCCTCTTTTTATCCATTTTTTTCTCCACTTTTTCTCCACTTTTTCTCCACTTTTTCCTCCACTTTTTCTCCACTTTTTCTCCACTTTTTCTCCACTTTTTATCCATTTTTTTCTCCACTTTTTCTCCACTTATTCTCCACTTTTTCTCCACTTTTTTCTCCACTTTTTCTCCACTTTTTCTCCATTTTTTCTCCATTTTTTATCCATTTTTTTCTCCATTTTTTCTCCACTTTTTCTCCACTTTTTCTCCATTTTTTTCTCCATTTTTTATCCATTTTTTTCTCCACTTTTTTTCCACTTTTTCCCCACTTTTTCTCCTTTTTTTTCTCCATTTTTTTCTCCATTTTTTCCTCCATTTTTTCCTCCATTTTTTCTCCACTTTTTCGCCACTTTTTCTCCCTTTTTTTCTTCACTTTTTCTCCACTTTTTCTCCACTTTTTCTCCACTTTTTTTCTCCACTTTTTATCCACTTTTTATCCATTTTTTTCTCCACTTTTTTCCACTTTGTCTCCACTTTTTCTACATTTTTTCTCCACTTTTTCTACATTTTTTTCTCCACTTTTTCACCACTTTTTCTTCACTTTTTCTCCACTTTTTCTCCACTTTTTATCCACTTTTTCTCCACTTTTTCTCCACTTTTTATCCATTTTTTTCTCCACTTTTTCTCCACTTTTTCTCCACTTTTTCTCCATTTTTATTCCACTTTTTTCTCCACTATTTCTCCACTTTTTCTCCACTTCTTTCTCCATTTTTTCTCCACTTTTTTCTCCACTTTTTCTCCACTTTTTCTCCCCTTTTTCTCCATTTTTTCTCCACTTTTTTCTCCACTTTTTTCTCTACTTTTTCTCCACTTTTTTCTCCACTTTTTTCTCCATTTTTTCTCCACTTTTTTCTCCACTTTTTCTCCACTTTTTCTCCACTTTTTCTCCATTTTTCTTCACTTTTTTCTCCACTTATTCTCCACTTTTTCTCCACTTTTTCTTCACTTTTTCTCCACTTTTTCTCCATTTTTCTCCACTTTTTCTCCATTTTTATTCCACTTTTTTCTCCACTATTTCTCCACTTTTTCTCCACTTTTTTCTCCATTTTTTCTCCACTTTTTTCTCCACTTTTTCTCCACTTTTTCTCCACTTTTTCTCCATTTTTTCTCCACTTTTTTTCTCCACTTTTTTCTCCACTTTTTCTCCACTTTTTCTCCACTTTTTCTCCATTTTTTCTTCACTTGTTTCTCCACTTTTTCTCCACTTTTTCTCCATTTTTTCTCCACTTTTTTCTCCACTTTTTCTCCACTTTTTCTCCACTCTTTCTCCATTTTTATTCCACCTTTTTTCTCCACTATTTCTCCACTTTTTCTCCACTTCTTTCTCCACTTTTTCTCCACTTTTTATCCATTTTTTTCTCCACTTTTTCTCCACTTTTTCTCCACTTTTTCTCCACTTTTTCCTCCACTTTTTCTCCACTTTTTCTCCACTTTTTATCCACTTTTTATCCATTTTTTTCTCCACTTTTTCTCCACTTATTCTCCACTTTTTCTCCACTTTTTTCTCCACTTTTTCTCCACTTTTTCTCCATTTTTTCTCCATTTTTTATCCATTTTTTTTTCCATTTTTTCTCCACTTTTTCTCCACTTTTTCTCCATTTTTTTCTCCATTTTTTATCCATTTTTTTCTCCACTTTTTCTCCACTTTTTCTCCACTTTTTCTCCATTTTTTCTCCATTTTTTTCTCCATTTTTTCCTCCATTTTTTCCTCCATTTTTTCTCCACTTTTTCGCCACTTTTTCTCCCTTTTTTTCTTCACTTTTTCTCCACTTTTTCTCCACTTTTTCTCCACTTTTTTTCTCCACTTTTTATCCACTTTTTATCCATTTTTTTCTCCACTTTTTTCCACTTTGTCTCCACTTTTTCTACATTTTTTCTCCACTTTTTCTACATTTTTTTCTCCACTTTTTGACCACTTTTTCTTCACTTTTTCTCCACTTTTTCTCCACTTTTTATCCACTTTTTCTCCACTTTTTCTCCACTTTTTATCCATTTTTTTCTCCACTTCTTCTCCACTTTTTCTCCACTTTTTCTCCATTTTTATTCCACTTTTTTCTCCACTATTTCTCCACTTTTTCTCCACTTCTTTCTCCATTTTTTCTCCACTTTTTTCTCCACTTTTTCTCCACTTTTTCTCCCCTTTTTCTCCATTTTTTCTCCACTTTTTTCTCCACTTTTTTCTCTACTTTTTCTCCACTTTTTTCTCCACTTTTTTCTCCATTTTTTCTCCACTTTTTTCTCCACTTTTTCTCCACTTTTTCTCCACTTTTTCTCCATTTTTTCTTCACTTTTTTCTCCACTTATTCTCCACTTTTTCTCCACTTTTTCTTCACTTTTTCTCCACTTTTTCTCCATTTTTCTCCACTTTTTCTCCATTTTTATTCCACTTTTTTCTCCACTATTTCTCCATTTTTTCTCCACTTTTTTCTCCATTTTTTCTCCACTTTTTTCTCCACTTTTTCTCCACTTTTTCTCCACTTTTTCTCCATTTTTTCTCCACTTTTTTTCTCCACTTTTTTCTCCACTTTTTCTCCACTTTTTCTCCACTTTTTCTCCATTTTTTCTTCACTTGTTTCTCCACTTTTTCTCCACTTTTTCTCCACTTTTTCTCCATTTTTTCTCCACTTTTTTCTCCACTTTTTCTCCACTTTTTCTCCACTCTTTCTCCATTTTTATTCCACTTTTTTCTCCACTATTTCTCCACTTTTTCTCCACTTTTTTCTCCACTTTTTCTCCACTTTTTCTCCACTTTTTCTCCACTTTTTCTTCACTTTTTCTCCACTTTTTCTCCACTTTTTCTCCATTTTTTTCTCCACTTTTTCTCCACTTTTTCTCCACTTTTTTCTCCACTTTTTCTACATTTTTTTCTCCACTTTTTCTCCACTTTTTCTTCACTTTTTCTCCACTTTTTCTCCACTTTTTCTCCACTTTTTATCCATTTTTTTCTCCACTTTTTCTCCACTTTTTCTCCACTTTTTCCTCCACTTTTTCCTCCACTTTTTCTACATTTTTTTCTCCATTTTTTCTACATTTTTTTCTCCACTTTTTATCCATTTTTTATCCATTTTTTTCTCCACTTTTTCTCCATTTTTTCTCCACTTTTTCTCCACTTTTTCTCCATTTTTTTTCTCCACTTTTTCTCCACTTTTTCTCCACTTTTTTCTCCACTTTTTCTCCACTTTTTCTCCACTTTTTCACCACTTTGTCTCCACTTGTTCTCCACTTTTTCTCCATTTTTTTCTCCACTTTTTCTCCACTTTTTCTCCACTTTTTCCTCCACTTTTTCTCCACTTTTTATCCACTTTTGATCCACTTTTTCACCACTTTTTCTACATTTTTTCTCCACTTTTTCTACATTTTTTTCTCCACTTTTTCCTCCACTTTTTCTCCACTTTTTCTTCACTTTTTCTCCACTTTTTCCTCCACTTTTTCTCCACTTTTATCCATTTTTTTCTCCACTTTTTCTCCACTTTTTTCTCCACTTTTTCTACATTTTTTTCTCCACTTTTTCTCCACTTTTTCTCACTTTTTCTCCACTTTTCTCCACTTTTTATCCATTTTTTTCTCCACTTTTTCTCCACTTTTTCTCCACTTTTCCTCCACTTTTTCTCCACTTTTTCTCCACTTTTTCTCCACTTTTTCTCCATTTTTTCTCCACTTTTTCTCCACTTTTTCTCCACTTTTTCCTCCACTTTTTCTCCACTTTTTCTCCACTTTTTCTCCACTTTTTCTCCATTTTTTTCTCCACTTTTTCTCCACTTATTCTCCACTTTTTCTCCACTTTTTTCTCCACTTTTTCTCCACTTTTTCTCCATTTTTTCTCCATTTTATTCTCCATTTTTTATCCATTTTTTTCTCCACTTTTTCTCCACTTTTTCTCCACTTTTTCTCCATTTTTTTCTCCATTTTTTCCTCCATTTTTTCCTCCATTTTTTCTCCACTTTTTCTCCACTTTTTCTCCACTTTTTCTTCACTTTTTCTCCATTTTTTTCTCCACTTTTTCTCCACTTTTTCTCCACTTTTTCTCCACTTTTTATCCATTTTTTTCTCCACTTTTTCTCCACTTTTTTCTCCACTTTTTCTACATTTTTTTCTCCACTTTTTCTCCACTTTTTCTTCACTTTTTCTCCACTTTTTCTCCACTTTTTCTCCACTTTTTATCCATTTTTTTCTCCACTTTTTCTCCACTTTTTATCCACTTTTTCACCACTTTGTCTCCATTTTTTCTCCACTTTTTCTCCATTTTTTTCTCCACTTTTTCTCCACTTTTTCTCCACTTTTTCTCCACTTTTTTCTCCACTTTTTTTCTCCACTTTTTCTCCACTTTTTATCCACTTTTTCACCACTTTGTCTCCACTTTTTCTACATTTTTTCTCCACTTTTTCTACATTTTTTTCTCCACTTTTTCTCCACTTTTTCTTCACTTTTTCTCCACTTTTTCTCCACTTTTTCTCCACTTTTTCTCCACTTTTTATCCATTTTTTCTCCACTTTTTCTCCACTTTTTCTCCACTTTTTCTCCACTTTTTTCTCCACTTTTTCTACATTTTTTTCTCCACTTTTTCTCCACTTTTTCTTCACTTTTTCTCCACTTTTTCTCCACTTTTTATCCATTTTTTCTCCACTTTTTCTCCACTTTTTCTCCACTTTTTCCTCCACTTTTTCTCCATTTTTTCTACATTTTTCTCCACTTTTTCTCCATTTTTTTCTCCACTTTTTCTCCACTTTTTCTCCACTTTTTCTCCACTTTTTTCTCCACTTTTTCTCCACTTTTTCTCCACTTTTTCACCACTTTGTTTCCACTTTTTCTCCACTTTTTCTGCATTTTTTTTCTCCACTTTTTCTCCACTTTTTCTCCACTTTTTCTCCACTTTTTTCTCCACTTTTCTCCACTTTTTATCCACTTTTTCACCACTTTTTCACCACTTTTTCTACATTTTTCTCCACTTTTTCTACATTTATTTCTCCACTTTTTCCTCCACTTTTTCTCCACTTTTTCTTCACTTTTCTCCACTTTTTCTCCACTTTTTCTCCACTTTTTATCCATTTTTTTCTCCACTTTTTCTCCACTTTTTTCTCCACTTTTTCTACATATTTTTCTCCACTTTTTCTCCACTTTTTCTTCACTTTTTCTCCACTTTTTCTCCACTTTTTCTCCACTTTTTATCCATTTTTTCTCCACTTTTCTCCACTTTTTCTCCACTTTTTCTCCACTTTTTCCTCCAATTTTTCTCCACTTTTTCTCCACTTTTTATCCACTTTTTATCCATTTTTTCTCCACTTTTTCTCCACTTATTCTCCACTTTTTCTCCACTTTTTTCTCCACTTTTTCTCCACTTTTTCTCCATTTTTTCTCCATTTTTTATCCATTTTTTTCTCCATTTTTTCTCCACTTTTTCTCCACTTCTCATTTTTCTCCATTTCTTTATCCATTTTTTTCTCCACTTTTTCTCCACTTTTTCTCCACTTTTTCTCCATTTTTTTCTCCATTTTTTTCTCCATTTTTTCCTCCATTTTTTCCTCCATTTTTTCTCCACTTTTTCGCCACTTTTTCTCCCTTTTTTTCTTCACTTTTTCTCCACTTTTTCTCCACTTTTTCTCCACTTTTTTTCTCCACTTTTTATCCACTTTTTATCCATTTTTTTCTCCACTTTTTTCCACTTTGTCTCCACTTTTTCTACATTTTTTTCTCCACTTTTCTACATTTTTTCTCCACTTTTCACCACTTTTTCTTCACTTTTTCTCCACTTTTTCTCCACTTTTTATCCACTTTTTCTCCACTTTTTCTCCACTTTTTATCCATTTTTTTCTCCACTTTTTATCCACTTTTTCTCCACTTTTTCTCCATTTTTATTCCACTTTTTTCTCCACTATTTCTCCACTTTTTCTCCACTTCTTTCTCCACTTTTTCTCCACTTTTTTCTCCACTTTTTCTCCACTTTTTCTCCCCTTTTTCTCCATTTTTTCTCCACTTTTTTCTCCACTTTTTCTCTACTTTTTCTCCACTTTTTTCTCCACTTTTTTCTCCATTTTTCTCCACTTTTTTCTCCACTTTTTCTCCACTTTTTCTCCACTTTTCTCCAATTTTTCTTCACTTTTTTCTCCACTTATTCTCCACTTTTTCTCCACTTTTTCTTCACTTTTTCTCCCACTTTTTCTCCATTTTTCTCCACTTTTTCTCCATTTTATTCCACTTTTTTCTCCACTATTTCTCCACTTTTTCTCCACTTTTTTCTCCATTTTTTCTCCACTTTTTTCTCCACTTTTTCTCCACTTTTTCTCCACTTTTTCTCCATTTTTTCTCCACTTTTTTTCTCCACTTTTTCTCCACTTTTTCTCCACTTTTTCTCCACTTTTTCTCCATTTTTTCTTCACTTGTTTCTCCACTTTTTCTCCACTTTTTCTCCATTTTTTCTCCACTTTTTTCTCCACTTTTTCTCCACTTTTTCTCCACTCTTTCTCCATTTTTATTCCACTTTTTTCTCCACTATTTCTCCACTTTTCTCCACTTTTTCTCCACTTTTTCTCCACTTTTTCTCCACTTTTTCTCCATTTTTTTCTCCACTTTTTCTCCACTTTTTCTCCACTTTTTCTCCACTTTTTATCCATTTTTTTCTCCACTTTTTCTCCACTTTTTTCTCCACTTTTTCTACATTTTTTTCTCCACTTTTTCTCCCACTTTTTCTTCACTTTTTCTCCACTTTTTCTCCACTTTTTCTCCACTTTTTATCCATTTTTTTCTCCACTTTTTCTCCACTTTTTATCCACTTTTTCACCACTTTGTCTCCATTTTTTCTCCACTTTTTCTCCATTTTTTTCTCCACTTTTTCTCCACTTTTTCTCCACTTTTCTCCACTTTTTTCTCCACTTTTTTCTCCCACTTTTTCTCCACTTCTTTTTATCCACTTTTTCACCACTTTGTCTCCACTTTTTCTACATTTTTCTCCACTTTTTCTACATTTTTTCTCCACTTTTCTCCACTTTTCTTCACTTTTTCTCCACTTTTTCTCCACTTTTCTCCACTTTTTCTCCACTTTTTATCCATTTTTTTCTCCACTTTTTCTCCACTTTTTCTCCACTTTTTCTCCACTTTTTCTCCACTTTTTCTACATTTTTTTCTCCACTTTTCTCCACTTTTTCTTCACTTTTTCTCCACTTTTTCTCCACTTTTTATCCATTTTTTTCTCCACTTTTTCTCCCACTTTTTCTCCACTTTTTCTCCACTTTTTCCTCCACTTTTTCTCCATTTTTTCTACATTTTTTCTCCACTTTTTCTCCATTTTTTTCTCCACTTTTTCTCCACTTTTTCTCCACTTTTTTCTCCACTTTTTCTCCACTTTTTCACCACTTTTTCACCACTTTGTTTCCACTTTTTCTCCACTTTTTCTGCATTTTTTTTCTCCACTTTTTCTCCACTTTTCTCCACTTTTTCTCCACTTTTTTCTCCACTTTTCTCCACTTTTTATCCACTTTTTCACCACTTTTTCACCACTTTTTCTACATTTTTTCTCCACTTTTTCTACATTTATTTCTCCACTTTTTCCTCCACTTTTCTCCACTTTTTCTTCACTTTTTCTCCACTTTTTCTCCACTTTTTCTCCACTTTTTATCCATTTTTTCTCCACTTTTTCTCCACTTTTTTCTCCACTTTTTCTACATATTTTTCTCCACTTTTTCTCCACTTTTTCTTTACTTTTTCTCCACTTTTTCTCCACTTTTTCTCCACTTTTTATCCATTTTTTTCTCCACTTTTTCTCCACTTTTTCTCCACTTTTTCCTCCAATTTTTCTCCACTTTTTCTCCACTTTTTATCCACTTTTTATCCATTTTTTTCTCCACTTTTTCTCCACTTATTCTCCACTTTTTCTCCACTTTTTTCTCCACTTTTTCTCCACTTTTTCTCCATTTTTCTCCATTTTTTATCCATTTTTTTCTCCATTTTTTCTCCACTTTTTCTCCACTTTTTCTCCATTTTTTTCTCCATTTTTATCCATTTTTTTCTCCACTTTTTCTCCACTTTTTCTCCACTTTTTCTCCATTTTTTCTCCATTTTTTTCTCCATTTTTTCCTCCATTTTTTCTCCACTTTTTCGCCACTTTTTCTCCCTTTTTTTCTTCACTTTTTCTCCACTTTTTCTCCACTTTTTCTCCACTTTTTTTCTCCACTTTTTATCCACTTTTTATCCATTTTTTTCTCCACTTTTTCCACTTTGTCTCCACTTTTTCTACATTTTTTCTCCACTTTTTCTACATTTTTTTCTCCACTTTTCACCACTTTTTCTTCACTTTTTCTCCACTTTTTCTCCACTTTTTATCCACTTTTTCTCCACTTTTTCTCCACTTTTTATCCATTTTTTCTCCACTTTGTATCCACTTTTTCTCCACTTTTTCTCCATTTTTATTCCACTTTTTTCTCCACTATTTCTCCACTTTTTCTCCACTTCTTTCTCCACTTTTTCTCCACTTTTTTCTCCACTTTTTCTCCACTTTTTCTCCCCTTTTTCTCCATTTTTTCTCCACTTTTTTCTCCACTTTTTTCTCTACTTTTTCTCCACTTTTTTCTCCACTTTTTTCTCCATTTTTTCTCCACTTTTTTCTCCACTTTTTCTCCACTTTTTCTCCACTTTTTCTCCATTTTTTCTTCACTTTTTTCTCCACTTATTCTCCACTTTTTCTCCACTTTTTCTTCACTTTTTCTCCACTTTTCTCCATTTTTCTCCACTTTTTCTCCATTTTTATTCCACTTTTTTCTCCACTATTTCTCCACTTTTTCTCCACTTTTTTCTCCATTTTTTCTCCACTTTTTTCTCCACTTTTTCTCCACTTTTTCTCCACTTTTTCTCCATTTTTTCTCCACTTTTTTTCTCCACTTTTTTCTCCACTTTTTCTCCACTTTTTCTCCACTTTTTCTCCATTTTTTCTTCACTTGTTTCTCCACTTTTTCTCCACTTTTTCTCCATTTTTTCTCCACTTTTTCCTCCACTTTTTCTCCACTTTTTCTCCACTCTTTCTCCATTTTTATTCCACTTTTTTCTCCACTATTTCTCCACTTTTTCTCCACTTTTTTCTCCACTTTTTTCTCCACTTTTTCTCCACTTTTCTCCACTTTTTCTCCACTTTTTCTTCACTTTTTCTCCACTTTTTCTCCACTTTTTCTCCATTTTTTTCTCCACTTTTTCTCCACTTCTTCTCCACTTTTTTCTCCACTTTTTCTACATTTTTTTCTCCACTTTTTCTCCACTTTTTCTTCACTTTTTCTCCACTTTTTCTCCACTTTTTCTCCACTTTTTATCCATTTTTTTCTCCACTTTTTCTCCACTTTTTCTCCACTTTTTCCTCCACTTTTTCCTCCACTTTTTCTACATTTTTTTCTCCACTTTTTCTACATTTTTTTCTCCACTTTTTATCCATTTTTATCCATTTTTTTCTCCACTTTTTTCTCCATTTTTTCTCCACTTTTTCTCCACTTTTTCTCCATTTTTTTTCTCCACTTTTTCTCCACTTTTTCTCCACTTTTTTCTCCACTTTTTCTCCACTTTTTCTCCACTTTTTCACCACTTTGTCTCCACTTGTTCTCCACTTTTTCTCCATTTTTTTTCTCCACTTTTTCTCCACTTTTTCTCCACTTTTTCCTCCACTTTTTATCCACTTTTTATCCACTTTTTCACCACTTTTTCACCACTTTTTCTACATTTTTTCTCCACTTTTTCTACATTTTTTTCTCCACTTTTTCCTCCACTTTTTCTCCCACTTTTTCTTCACTTTTTCTCCACTTTTTCCTCCACTTTTTCTCCACTTTTTATCCATTTTTTTCTCCACTTTTTCTCCACTTTTTTCTCCACTTTTTCTACATTTTTTTCTCCACTTTTTCTCCACTTTTTCTTCACTTTTTCTCCACTTTTTCTCCACTTTTTATCCACTTTTTCACCACTTTTTCACCACTTTTTCTACATTTTTTCTCCACTTTTTCTACATTTTTTTCTCCACTTTTTCTCCACTTTTTCTCCACTTTTTCTTCACTTTTTCTCCACTTTTTCCTCCACTTTTTCTCCACTTTTTATCCATTTTTTTCTCCACTTTTTCTCCACTTTTTTCTCCACTTTTTCTACATTTTTTTCTCCACTTTTTCTCCACTTTTTCTTCACTTTTTCTCCACTTTTTCTCCACTTTTTATCCATTTTTTTCTCCACTTTTTCTCCACTTTTCTCCACTTTTTCCTCCACTTTTTCTCCACTTTTTCTCCACTTTTTCTCCACTTTTTCTCCATTTTTTTCTCCACTTTTTCTCCACTTATTCTCCACTTTTTCTCCACTTTTTTCTCCACTTTTTCTCCATTTTTTCTCCATTTTATTCTCCATTTTTTATCCATTTTTTTGTCCACTTTTTCTCCACTTTTTCTCCACTTTTTCTCCATTTTTTTCTCCATTTTTTCCTCCATTTTTTCCTCCATTTTTTCTCCTCTTTTTCTCCACTTTTTCTCCACTTTTTCTCCATTTTTTTCTCCACTTTTTCTCCACTTTTTCTCCACTTTTTTTCTCTACTTTTTATCCACTTTTTATCCACTTTTTCTCCACTTTTTATCCATTTTTTTCTCCACTTTTTCTCCACTTTTTCTCCACTTTTTCTCCACTTTTTCTCCACTTTTTCCATTTTGTCTCCACTTTTTCTACATTTTTTCTCCACTTTTTCTACATTTTTTTCTCCACTTTTTCTCCACTTTTTATCCACTTTTTCTCCACTTTTTCTCCACTTTTTATCCATTTTTTTCTCCACTTTTTCTCCACTTTTTCTCCACTTTTTCTCCACTTTTTCTCCACTTTTTCTCCACTTTTTCCTCCACTTTTTCCCTACTTTTTCTCCACTTTTTCTCCACTTTTTCTCCACTTTTTATCCATTTTTTTCTCCACTTTTTCTCCACTTTTTCTCCACTTTTTTCTCCACTTTTTTCTCCACTTTTTCACCACTTTGTTTCCACTTTTTCTCCACTTTTTCTGCATTTTTTTTTCTCCACTTTTTCTCCACTTTTTCTCCACTTTTTCTCCACTTTTTTCTCCACTTTTTCTCCACTTTTTATCCACTTTTTCACCACTTTTTCACCACTTTTTCACCACTTTTTCTACATTTTTTCTCCACTTTTTCTACATTTATTTCTCCACTTTTTCCTCCACTTTTTCTCCACTTTTTCTTCACTTTTTCTCCACTTTTTCTCCACTTTTTCTCCACTTTTTATCCATTTTTTTCTCCACTTTTTCTCCAC
>NW_027442509.1:0-106946 GCF_048569485.1 Anomaloglossus baeobatrachus | reverse complement strand
AGAATTACTACTTTCAATAAGTACACTTAAACGGCTAATTGGGAATAGAAAAACTGTAAAAAGCCCTCTGAGAAAGCCCCCCTCTAACCTTTGATAGTAAGCTTTTCTGTAGTCTGCCTGTTGATGTATTTTCCGTTTGAACTGTGCACAACATGAAGAGACGGAACACTGGCGGCTTGTCACAATGCCCCCCGATGACATCACAATAGCGCTGCTGCCTAGAAAACAAGCTGCGCAGAAGAAGTTGTTCTTTGGGTGGGAGGGTGGGCTAGTGGAAGGAGGGGGCAATCTCTTTTTTTCCCGGGTGGTAGGGGGATGACAGGAGAAGGGAAGCGGGTGGTGAGAAAGGTACAGAGGGCAGGGTTTGGGGGCTGGGAAGGAAAGGGAAAAGATTAGGGTTTGGGGATGATGAAAGGGCTTTCTACGGGTAAGGATGGCAAAGGGTAGCAGTGACGGAAAGTCAGGCAACCTGTCCTGTCCGTCTTTTTGTATCGTGAATTGGAAAGACTGCAAGGGGGAGGGGAGTTGCTTGCGCCCTAAAGGAGGAGTTATTCAGATTCATTGCAGTGGGCGGCGGCTGCAAAACGCACCATTCTTCTTGTTTTGGCTCTGCAAAGCAGCCTTTTCAAGGGTTGGCTTGGGTGACAAAATGTCTTGTGTAGGCGTGGGTTTGTCTCCCTCTCGCTCTCTCTCCCTAAGATGTGTCCGGCATAGGCCAGGGTGCCACTCGAGGCCCAAACCAATTCTGGTTATCGCTTCTCGGCCTTTTGGCTAAGATCAAGTGTAGTATCTGTTCTTATCAGTTTAATATCTGATACGTCCCCTATCTGGGGACCATATATTAAATGGATTTTTAGAACAGGGAGATGGAAAAAGAGCTTGCTCTGTCCACTCCACGCATTGACCTGGTATTGCAGTACCTCCAGGAACGGTGCACCCCTTCTTAACCCAGTTTCCAAAAGCAGAACTCAATTCACCTGATTCATATTAGCCCGATTTAATGAATTGGAAGAAAGCATACGTCTTCATATGCACCTCAATTTGGCCCATTCACTTTTCACACTTCCTCCTTTTGTTTTTTATCTTTCACACTTTTGACTTTCTTTATTCATCCAAATAGCAAACTCATCACCACTCAACCTGACCAACTCGGCTATGTCCCCGTGCTGCAGTTCTCTGTCTTATCTAGATCATTTGCAATTGAATGGAATAGATCCCTTTTGGACAAAGTGGATTCACCTGCTGCTGCAGTGACCACAGGTGTGATAACATCTAGAATTGGCATCTGGTGCGATCTCTCCGCTTCCACTCCAAAGAAAGTTACCTGTTTATTCCTATCATGCATTGGTTTTTGGGGTTTTCTTTGAGTAATGATGATCTCTTTAGTAGTCTGTTGGCGCCCTCTCCTGGAGGAATAGTTTGCTTGCTCTTGGACATTCTAAAAGAGAGGTCATGATAGACATTGAGCTTCTGAGCTCAATTGGGGACAGTCATGGGTGATGAATGTTTGCAACCTACTGCGAAGCCTCATACCGCAATATAAGGAACGTCAAATACTAAGAAAGGGCGGCCTATGAAAGAATTACTACTTTCAATAAGTACACTTAAACGGCTAATTGGGAATAGAAAAACTGTAAAAAGCCCTCTGAGAAAGCCCCCCTCTAACCTTTGATAGTAAGCTTTTCTGTAGTCTGCCTGTTGATGTATTTTCCGTTTGAACTGTGCACAACATGAAGAGACGGAACACTGGCGGCTTGTCACAATGCCCCCCGATGACATCACAATAGCGCTGCTGCCTAGAAAACAAGCTGCGCAGAAGAAGTTGTTCTTTGGGTGGGAGGGTGGGCTAGTGGAAGGAGGGGGCAATCTCTTTTTTTCCCGGGTGGTAGGGGGATGACAGGAGAAGGGAAGCGGGTGGTGAGAAAGGTACAGAGGGCAGGGTTTGGGGGCTGGGAAGGAAAGGGAAAAGATTAGGGTTTGGGGATGATGAAAGGGCTTTCTACGGGTAAGGATGGCAAAGGGTGGCAGTGACGGAAAGTCAGGCAACCTGTCCTGTCCGTCTTTTTGTATCGTGAATTGGAAAGACTGCAAGGGGGAGGGGAGTTGCTTGCGCCCTAAAGGAGGAGTTATTCAGATTCATTGCAGTGGGCGGCGGCTGCAAAACGCACCATTCTTCTTGTTTTGGCTCTGCAAAGCAGCCTTTTCAAGGGTTGGCTTGGGTGACAAAATGTCTTGTGTAGGCGTGGGTTTGTCTCCCTCTCGCTCTCTCTCCCTAAGATGTGTCCGGCATAGGCCAGGGTGCCACTCGAGGCCCAAACCAATTCTGGTTATCGCTTCTCGGCCTTTTGGCTAAGATCAAGTGTAGTATCTGTTCTTATCAGTTTAATATCTGATACGTCCCCTATCTGGGGACCATATATTAAATGGATTTTTAGAACAGGGAGATGGAAAAAGAGCTTGCTCTGTCCACTCCACGCATTGACCTGGTATTGCAGTACCTCCAGGAACGGTGCACCCCTTCTTAACCCAGTTTCCAAAAGCAGAACTCAATTCACCTGATTCATATTAGCCCGATTTAATGAATTGGAAGAAAGCATACGTCTTCATATGCACCTCAATTTGGCCCATTCACTTTTCACACTTCCTCCTTTTGTTTTTTATCTTTCACACTTTTGACTTTCTTTATTCATCCAAATAGCAAACTCATCACCACTCAACCTGACCAACTCGGCTATGTCCCCGTGCTGCAGTTCTCTGTCTTATCTAGATCATTTGCAATTGAATGGAATAGATCCCTTTTGGACAAAGTGGATTCACCTGCTGCTGCAGTGACCACAGGTGTGATAACATCTAGAATTGGCATCTGGTGCGATCTCTCCGCTTCCACTCCAAAGAAAGTTACCTGTTTATTCCTATCATGCATTGGTTTTTGGGGTTTTCTTTGAGTAATGATGATCTCTTTAGTAGTCTGTTGGCGCCCTCTCCTGGAGGAATAGTTTGCTTGCTCTTGGACATTCTAAAAGAGAGGTCATGATAGACATTGAGCTTCTGAGCTCAATTGGGGACAGTCATGGGTGATGAATGTTTGCAACCTACTGCGAAGCCTCATACCGCAATATAAGGAACGTCAAATACTAAGAAAGGGCGGCCTATGAAAGAATTACTACTTTCAATAAGTACACTTAAACGGCTAATTGGGAATAGAAAAACTGTAAAAAGCCCTCTGAGAAAGCCCCCCTCTAACCTTTGATAGTAAGCTTTTCTGTAGTCTGCCTGTTGATGTATTTTCCGTTTGAACTGTGCACAACATGAAGAGACGGAACACTGGCGGCTTGTCACAATGCCCCCCGATGACATCACAATAGCGCTGCTGCCTAGAAAACAAGCTGCGCAGAAGAAGTTGTTCTTTGGGTGGGAGGGTGGGCTAGTGGAAGGAGGGGGCAATCTCTTTTTTTCCCGGGTGGTAGGGGGATGACAGGAGAAGGGAAGCGGGTGGTGAGAAAGGTACAGAGGGCAGGGTTTGGGGGCTGGGAAGGAAAGGGAAAAGATTAGGGTTTGGGGATGATGAAAGGGCTTTCTACGGGTAAGGATGGCAAAGGGTGGCAGTGACGGAAAGTCAGGCAACCTGTCCTGTCCGTCTTTTTGTATCGTGAATTGGAAAGACTGCAAGGGGGAGGGGAGTTGCTTGCGCCCTAAAGGAGGAGTTATTCAGATTCATTGCAGTGGGCGGCGGCTGCAAAACGCACCATTCTTCTTGTTTTGGCTCTGCAAAGCAGCCTTTTCAAGGGTTGGCTTGGGTGACAAAATGTCTTGTGTAGGCGTGGGTTTGTCTCCCTCTCGCTCTCTCTCCCTAAGATGTGTCCGGCATAGGCCAGGGTGCCACTCGAGGCCCAAACCAATTCTGGTTATCGCTTCTCGGCCTTTTGGCTAAGATCAAGTGTAGTATCTGTTCTTATCAGTTTAATATCTGATACGTCCCCTATCTGGGGACCATATATTAAATGGATTTTTAGAACAGGGAGATGGAAAAAGAGCTTGCTCTGTCCACTCCACGCATTGACCTGGTATTGCAGTACCTCCAGGAACGGTGCACCCCTTCTTAACCCAGTTTCCAAAAGCAGAACTCAATTCACCTGATTCATATTAGCCCGATTTAATGAATTGGAAGAAAGCATACGTCTTCATATGCACCTCAATTTGGCCCATTCACTTTTCACACTTCCTCCTTTTGTTTTTTATCTTTCACACTTTTGACTTTCTTTATTCATCCAAATAGCAAACTCATCACCACTCAACCTGACCAACTCGGCTATGTCCCCGTGCTGCAGTTCTCTGTCTTATCTAGATCATTTGCAATTGAATGGAATAGATCCCTTTTGGACAAAGTGGATTCACCTGCTGCTGCAGTGACCACAGGTGTGATAACATCTAGAATTGGCATCTGGTGCGATCTCTCCGCTTCCACTCCAAAGAAAGTTACCTGTTTATTCCTATCATGCATTGGTTTTTGGGGTTTTCTTTGAGTAATGATGATCTCTTTAGTAGTCTGTTGGCGCCCTCTCCTGGAGGAATAGTTTGCTTGCTCTTGGACATTCTAAAAGAGAGGTCATGATAGACATTGAGCTTCTGAGCTCAATTGGGGACAGTCATGGGTGATGAATGTTTGCAACCTACTGCGAAGCCTCATACCGCAATATAAGGAACGTCAAATACTAAGAAAGGGCGGCCTATGAAAGAATTACTACTTTCAATAAGTACACTTAAACGGCTAATTGGGAATAGAAAAACTGTAAAAAGCCCTCTGAGAAAGCCCCCCTCTAACCTTTGATAGTAAGCTTTTCTGTAGTCTGCCTGTTGATGTATTTTCCGTTTGAACTGTGCACAACATGAAGAGACGGAACACTGGCGGCTTGTCACAATGCCCCCCGATGACATCACAATAGCGCTGCTGCCTAGAAAACAAGCTGCGCAGAAGAAGTTGTTCTTTGGGTGGGAGGGTGGGCTAGTGGAAGGAGGGGGCAATCTCTTTTTTTCCCGGGTGGTAGGGGGATGACAGGAGAAGGGAAGCGGGTGGTGAGAAAGGTACAGAGGGCAGGGTTTGGGGGCTGGGAAGGAAAGGGAAAAGATTAGGGTTTGGGGATGATGAAAGGGCTTTCTACGGGTAAGGATGGCAAAGGGTGGCAGTGACGGAAAGTCAGGCAACCTGTCCTGTCCGTCTTTTTGTATCGTGAATTGGAAAGACTGCAAGGGGGAGGGGAGTTGCTTGCGCCCTAAAGGAGGAGTTATTCAGATTCATTGCAGTGGGCGGCGGCTGCAAAACGCACCATTCTTCTTGTTTTGGCTCTGCAAAGCAGCCTTTTCAAGGGTTGGCTTGGGTGACAAAATGTCTTGTGTAGGCGTGGGTTTGTCTCCCTCTCGCTCTCTCTCCCTAAGATGTGTCCGGCATAGGCCAGGGTGCCACTCGAGGCCCAAACCAATTCTGGTTATCGCTTCTCGGCCTTTTGGCTAAGATCAAGTGTAGTATCTGTTCTTATCAGTTTAATATCTGATACGTCCCCTATCTGGGGACCATATATTAAATGGATTTTTAGAACAGGGAGATGGAAAAAGAGCTTGCTCTGTCCACTCCACGCATTGACCTGGTATTGCAGTACCTCCAGGAACGGTGCACCCCTTCTTAACCCAGTTTCCAAAAGCAGAACTCAATTCACCTGATTCATATTAGCCCGATTTAATGAATTGGAAGAAAGCATACGTCTTCATATGCACCTCAATTTGGCCCATTCACTTTTCACACTTCCTCCTTTTGTTTTTTATCTTTCACACTTTTGACTTTCTTTATTCATCCAAATAGCAAACTCATCACCACTCAACCTGACCAACTCGGCTATGTCCCCGTGCTGCAGTTCTCTGTCTTATCTAGATCATTTGCAATTGAATGGAATAGATCCCTTTTGGACAAAGTGGATTCACCTGCTGCTGCAGTGACCACAGGTGTGATAACATCTAGAATTGGCATCTGGTGCGATCTCTCCGCTTCCACTCCAAAGAAAGTTACCTGTTTATTCCTATCATGCATTGGTTTTTGGGGTTTTCTTTGAGTAATGATGATCTCTTTAGTAGTCTGTTGGCGCCCTCTCCTGGAGGAATAGTTTGCTTGCTCTTGGACATTCTAAAAGAGAGGTCATGATAGACATTGAGCTTCTGAGCTCAATTGGGGACAGTCATGGGTGATGAATGTTTGCAACCTACTGCGAAGCCTCATACCGCAATATAAGGAACGTCAAATACTAAGAAAGGGCGGCCTATGAAAGAATTACTACTTTCAATAAGTACACTTAAACGGCTAATTGGGAATAGAAAAACTGTAAAAAGCCCTCTGAGAAAGCCCCCCTCTAACCTTTGATAGTAAGCTTTTCTGTAGTCTGCCTGTTGATGTATTTTCCGTTTGAACTGTGCACAACATGAAGAGACGGAACACTGGCGGCTTGTCACAATGCCCCCCGATGACATCACAATAGCGCTGCTGCCTAGAAAACAAGCTGCGCAGAAGAAGTTGTTCTTTGGGTGGGAGGGTGGGCTAGTGGAAGGAGGGGGCAATCTCTTTTTTTCCCGGGTGGTAGGGGGATGACAGGAGAAGGGAAGCGGGTGGTGAGAAAGGTACAGAGGGCAGGGTTTGGGGGCTGGGAAGGAAAGGGAAAAGATTAGGGTTTGGGGATGATGAAAGGGCTTTCTACGGGTAAGGATGGCAAAGGGTGGCAGTGACGGAAAGTCAGGCAACCTGTCCTGTCCGTCTTTTTGTATCGTGAATTGGAAAGACTGCAAGGGGGAGGGGAGTTGCTTGCGCCCTAAAGGAGGAGTTATTCAGATTCATTGCAGTGGGCGGCGGCTGCAAAACGCACCATTCTTCTTGTTTTGGCTCTGCAAAGCAGCCTTTTCAAGGGTTGGCTTGGGTGACAAAATGTCTTGTGTAGGCGTGGGTTTGTCTCCCTCTCGCTCTCTCTCCCTAAGATGTGTCCGGCATAGGCCAGGGTGCCACTCGAGGCCCAAACCAATTCTGGTTATCGCTTCTCGGCCTTTTGGCTAAGATCAAGTGTAGTATCTGTTCTTATCAGTTTAATATCTGATACGTCCCCTATCTGGGGACCATATATTAAATGGATTTTTAGAACAGGGAGATGGAAAAAGAGCTTGCTCTGTCCACTCCACGCATTGACCTGGTATTGCAGTACCTCCAGGAACGGTGCACCCCTTCTTAACCCAGTTTCCAAAAGCAGAACTCAATTCACCTGATTCATATTAGCCCGATTTAATGAATTGGAAGAAAGCATACGTCTTCATATGCACCTCAATTTGGCCCATTCACTTTTCACACTTCCTCCTTTTGTTTTTTATCTTTCACACTTTTGACTTTCTTTATTCATCCAAATAGCAAACTCATCACCACTCAACCTGACCAACTCGGCTATGTCCCCGTGCTGCAGTTCTCTGTCTTATCTAGATCATTTGCAATTGAATGGAATAGATCCCTTTTGGACAAAGTGGATTCACCTGCTGCTGCAGTGACCACAGGTGTGATAACATCTAGAATTGGCATCTGGTGCGATCTCTCCGCTTCCACTCCAAAGAAAGTTACCTGTTTATTCCTATCATGCATTGGTTTTTGGGGTTTTCTTTGAGTAATGATGATCTCTTTAGTAGTCTGTTGGCGCCCTCTCCTGGAGGAATAGTTTGCTTGCTCTTGGACATTCTAAAAGAGAGGTCATGATAGACATTGAGCTTCTGAGCTCAATTGGGGACAGTCATGGGTGATGAATGTTTGCAACCTACTGCGAAGCCTCATACCGCAATATAAGGAACGTCAAATACTAAGAAAGGGCGGCCTATGAAAGAATTACTACTTTCAATAAGTACACTTAAACGGCTAATTGGGAATAGAAAAACTGTAAAAAGCCCTCTGAGAAAGCCCCCCTCTAACCTTTGATAGTAAGCTTTTCTGTAGTCTGCCTGTTGATGTATTTTCCGTTTGAACTGTGCACAACATGAAGAGACGGAACACTGGCGGCTTGTCACAATGCCCCCCGATGACATCACAATAGCGCTGCTGCCTAGAAAACAAGCTGCGCAGAAGAAGTTGTTCTTTGGGTGGGAGGGTGGGCTAGTGGAAGGAGGGGGCAATCTCTTTTTTTCCCGGGTGGTAGGGGGATGACAGGAGAAGGGAAGCGGGTGGTGAGAAAGGTACAGAGGGCAGGGTTTGGGGGCTGGGAAGGAAAGGGAAAAGATTAGGGTTTGGGGATGATGAAAGGGCTTTCTACGGGTAAGGATGGCAAAGGGTGGCAGTGACGGAAAGTCAGGCAACCTGTCCTGTCCGTCTTTTTGTATCGTGAATTGGAAAGACTGCAAGGGGGAGGGGAGTTGCTTGCGCCCTAAAGGAGGAGTTATTCAGATTCATTGCAGTGGGCGGCGGCTGCAAAACGCACCATTCTTCTTGTTTTGGCTCTGCAAAGCAGCCTTTTCAAGGGTTGGCTTGGGTGACAAAATGTCTTGTGTAGGCGTGGGTTTGTCTCCCTCTCGCTCTCTCTCCCTAAGATGTGTCCGGCATAGGCCAGGGTGCCACTCGAGGCCCAAACCAATTCTGGTTATCGCTTCTCGGCCTTTTGGCTAAGATCAAGTGTAGTATCTGTTCTTATCAGTTTAATATCTGATACGTCCCCTATCTGGGGACCATATATTAAATGGATTTTTAGAACAGGGAGATGGAAAAAGAGCTTGCTCTGTCCACTCCACGCATTGACCTGGTATTGCAGTACCTCCAGGAACGGTGCACCCCTTCTTAACCCAGTTTCCAAAAGCAGAACTCAATTCACCTGATTCATATTAGCCCGATTTAATGAATTGGAAGAAAGCATACGTCTTCATATGCACCTCAATTTGGCCCATTCACTTTTCACACTTCCTCCTTTTGTTTTTTATCTTTCACACTTTTGACTTTCTTTATTCATCCAAATAGCAAACTCATCACCACTCAACCTGACCAACTCGGCTATGTCCCCGTGCTGCAGTTCTCTGTCTTATCTAGATCATTTGCAATTGAATGGAATAGATCCCTTTTGGACAAAGTGGATTCACCTGCTGCTGCAGTGACCACAGGTGTGATAACATCTAGAATTGGCATCTGGTGCGATCTCTCCGCTTCCACTCCAAAGAAAGTTACCTGTTTATTCCTATCATGCATTGGTTTTTGGGGTTTTCTTTGAGTAATGATGATCTCTTTAGTAGTCTGTTGGCGCCCTCTCCTGGAGGAATAGTTTGCTTGCTCTTGGACATTCTAAAAGAGAGGTCATGATAGACATTGAGCTTCTGAGCTCAATTGGGGACAGTCATGGGTGATGAATGTTTGCAACCTACTGCGAAGCCTCATACCGCAATATAAGGAACGTCAAATACTAAGAAAGGGCGGCCTATGAAAGAATTACTACTTTCAATAAGTACACTTAAACGGCTAATTGGGAATAGAAAAACTGTAAAAAGCCCTCTGAGAAAGCCCCCCTCTAACCTTTGATAGTAAGCTTTTCTGTAGTCTGCCTGTTGATGTATTTTCCGTTTGAACTGTGCACAACATGAAGAGACGGAACACTGGCGGCTTGTCACAATGCCCCCCGATGACATCACAATAGCGCTGCTGCCTAGAAAACAAGCTGCGCAGAAGAAGTTGTTCTTTGGGTGGGAGGGTGGGCTAGTGGAAGGAGGGGGCAATCTCTTTTTTTCCCGGGTGGTAGGGGGATGACAGGAGAAGGGAAGCGGGGTGGTGAGAAAGGTACAGAGGGCAGGGTTTGGGGGCTGGGAAGGAAAGGGAAAAGATTAGGGTTTGGGGATGATGAAAGGGCTTTCTACGGGTAAGGATGGCAAAGGGTGGCAGTGACGGAAAGTCAGGCAACCTGTCCTGTCCGTCTTTTTGTATCGTGAATTGGAAAGACTGCAAGGGGGAGGGGAGTTGCTTGCGCCCTAAAGGAGGAGTTATTCAGATTCATTGCAGTGGGCGGCGGCTGCAAAACGCACCATTCTTCTTGTTTTGGCTCTGCAAAGCAGCCTTTTCAAGGGTTGGCTTGGGTGACAAAATGTCTTGTGTAGGCGTGGGTTTGTCTCCCTCTCGCTCTCTCTCCCTAAGATGTGTCCGGCATAGGCCAGGGTGCCACTCGAGGCCCAAACCAATTCTGGTTATCGCTTCTCGGCCTTTTGGCTAAGATCAAGTGTAGTATCTGTTCTTATCAGTTTAATATCTGATACGTCCCCTATCTGGGGACCATATATTAAATGGATTTTTAGAACAGGGAGATGGAAAAAGAGCTTGCTCTGTCCACTCCACGCATTGACCTGGTATTGCAGTACCTCCAGGAACGGTGCACCCCTTCTTAACCCAGTTTCCAAAAGCAGAACTCAATTCACCTGATTCATATTAGCCCGATTTAATGAATTGGAAGAAAGCATACGTCTTCATATGCACCTCAATTTGGCCCATTCACTTTTCACACTTCCTCCTTTTGTTTTTTATCTTTCACACTTTTGACTTTCTTTATTCATCCAAATAGCAAACTCATCACCACTCAACCTGACCAACTCGGCTATGTCCCCGTGCTGCAGTTCTCTGTCTTATCTAGATCATTTGCAATTGAATGGAATAGATCCCTTTTGGACAAAGTGGATTCACCTGCTGCTGCAGTGACCACAGGTGTGATAACATCTAGAATTGGCATCTGGTGCGATCTCTCCGCTTCCACTCCAAAGAAAGTTACCTGTTTATTCCTATCATGCATTGGTTTTTGGGGTTTTCTTTGAGTAATGATGATCTCTTTAGTAGTCTGTTGGCGCCCTCTCCTGGAGGAATAGTTTGCTTGCTCTTGGACATTCTAAAAGAGAGGTCATGATAGACATTGAGCTTCTGAGCTCAATTGGGGACAGTCATGGGTGATGAATGTTTGCAACCTACTGCGAAGCCTCATACCGCAATATAAGGAACGTCAAATACTAAGAAAGGGCGGCCTATGAAAGAATTACTACTTTCAATAAGTACACTTAAACGGCTAATTGGGAATAGAAAAACTGTAAAAAGCCCTCTGAGAAAGCCCCCCTCTAACCTTTGATAGTAAGCTTTTCTGTAGTCTGCCTGTTGATGTATTTTCCGTTTGAACTGTGCACAACATGAAGAGACGGAACACTGGCGGCTTGTCACAATGCCCCCCGATGACATCACAATAGCGCTGCTGCCTAGAAAACAAGCTGCGCAGAAGAAGTTGTTCTTTGGGTGGGAGGGTGGGCTAGTGGAAGGAGGGGGCAATCTCTTTTTTTCCCGGGTGGTAGGGGGATGACAGGAGAAGGGAAGCGGGTGGTGAGAAAGGTACAGAGGGCAGGGTTTGGGGGCTGGGAAGGAAAGGGAAAAGATTAGGGTTTGGGGATGATGAAAGGGCTTTCTACGGGTAAGGATGGCAAAGGGTGGCAGTGACGGAAAGTCAGGCAACCTGTCCTGTCCGTCTTTTTGTATCGTGAATTGGAAAGACTGCAAGGGGGAGGGGAGTTGCTTGCGCCCTAAAGGAGGAGTTATTCAGATTCATTGCAGTGGGCGGCGGCTGCAAAACGCACCATTCTTCTTGTTTTGGCTCTGCAAAGCAGCCTTTTCAAGGGTTGGCTTGGGTGACAAAATGTCTTGTGTAGGCGTGGGTTTGTCTCCCTCTCGCTCTCTCTCCCTAAGATGTGTCCGGCATAGGCCAGGGTGCCACTCGAGGCCCAAACCAATTCTGGTTATCGCTTCTCGGCCTTTTGGCTAAGATCAAGTGTAGTATCTGTGAGGCTCGGCAGATGCAATGCACACTGGAAGGTTGCGCTTGCTAGTACTCTTGATGTATAGTATATTCATCTAGAGGAAAACATGGCCCTACCAGGATCGAGGCTATTAGACTGAGTAAGTGTGGGGGGCTATGGTGCAATGTGCCCCAGGACTGACGACCCTGGAGTGAGTCTGAGCTTGCTGGCTTGGGACCCCGGCGAGCCTTGGGCTCTGTAGCACACCGTACCTTGCCCTTTCATACTTTCTGAGCATATTGCTCTATCCCGGCCTTCTGGCTAGGAAGGGAAATTTTTATAATCATGGTCGGAGGTCCGTTCAGCTTTGGGCTGAGAAACCAACACCCGGTTGGAGGTCCGGGTCAGCTTCGGCTGAGAAACCAACACCCGGTTGGAGGTCTGGGTCAGCTTCGGCTGAGAAACCAACACCCGGTTGGAGGTCCGGGTCAGCTTCGGCTGAGAAACCAACACCCGGTTGGAGGTCCGGTTAGCCTTGGGCTGAGAAACCAACACCGGTTGACGGTCCGGGCAGTTTCGGCTGCGAAACCAACAACTAGTAGCTCTCTACTCCACTTGGGTAAGATGCCTGGGTGGACGCTGGGAGCAACGACAAGGCTCAACCAGGCTTCGGCTTGGGGGAGCACCGAAGATCCCTGACCCTTGCTGTGGCCTTCTGGCTCGGAGGGACGGGGTTGATTTTTGGGGACCCTCTCCTCACGGAGGGGTCCACACGAATCCTAGCCTTTGCACTGTTTTTGGTGTGACTTCGGTCATGCATTTTTTGCGGTGCTTTGGAAAGCTTCATTAAATCAAAAATCTGTTCTTATCAGTTTAATATCTGATACGTCCCCTATCTGGGGACCATATATTAAATGGATTTTTAGAACAGGGAGATGGAAAAAGAGCTTGCTCTGTCCACTCCACGCATTGACCTGGTATTGCAGTACCTCCAGGAACGGTGCACCCCTTCTTAACCCAGTTTCCAAAAGCAGAACTCAATTCACCTGATTCATATTAGCCCGATTTAATGAATTGGAAGAAAGCATACGTCTTCATATGCACCTCAATTTGGCCCATTCACTTTTCACACTTCCTCCTTTTGTTTTTTATCTTTCACACTTTTGACTTTCTTTATTCATCCAAATAGCAAACTCATCACCACTCAACCTGACCAACTCGGCTATGTCCCCGTGCTGCAGTTCTCTGTCTTATCTAGATCATTTGCAATTGAATGGAATAGATCCCTTTTGGACAAAGTGGATTCACCTGCTGCTGCAGTGACCACAGGTGTGATAACATCTAGAATTGGCATCTGGTGCGATCTCTCCGCTTCCACTCCAAAGAAAGTTACCTGTTTATTCCTATCATGCATTGGTTTTTGGGGTTTTCTTTGAGTAATGATGATCTCTTTAGTAGTCTGTTGGCGCCCTCTCCTGGAGGAATAGTTTGCTTGCTCTTGGACATTCTAAAAGAGAGGTCATGATAGACATTGAGCTTCTGAGCTCAATTGGGGACAGTCATGGGTGATGAATGTTTGCAACCTACTGCGAAGCCTCATACCGCAATATAAGGAACGTCAAATACTAAGAAAGGGCGGCCTATGAAAGAATTACTACTTTCAATAAGTACACTTAAACGGCTAATTGGGAATAGAAAAACTGTAAAAAGCCCTCTGAGAAAGCCCCCCTCTAACCTTTGATAGTAAGCTTTTCTGTAGTCTGCCTGTTGATGTATTTTCCGTTTGAACTGTGCACAACATGAAGAGACGGAACACTGGCGGCTTGTCACAATGCCCCCCGATGACATCACAATAGCGCTGCTGCCTAGAAAACAAGCTGCGCAGAAGAAGTTGTTCTTTGGGTGGGAGGGTGGGCTAGTGGAAGGAGGGGGCAATCTCTTTTTTTCCCGGGTGGTAGGGGGATGACAGGAGAAGGGAAGCGGGTGGTGAGAAAGGTACAGAGGGCAGGGTTTGGGGGCTGGGAAGGAAAGGGAAAAGATTAGGGTTTGGGGATGATGAAAGGGCTTTCTACGGGTAAGGATGGCAAAGGGTGGCAGTGACGGAAAGTCAGGCAACCTGTCCTGTCCGTCTTTTTGTATCGTGAATTGGAAAGACTGCAAGGGGGAGGGGAGTTGCTTGCGCCCTAAAGGAGGAGTTATTCAGATTCATTGCAGTGGGCGGCGGCTGCAAAACGCACCATTCTTCTTGTTTTGGCTCTGCAAAGCAGCCTTTTCAAGGGTTGGCTTGGGTGACAAAATGTCTTGTGTAGGCGTGGGTTTGTCTCCCTCTCGCTCTCTCTCCCTAAGATGTGTCCGGCATAGGCCAGGGTGCCACTCGAGGCCCAAACCAATTCTGGTTATCGCTTCTCGGCCTTTTGGCTAAGATCAAGTGTAGTATCTGTTCTTATCAGAACAAACTGAGCTAGCTACACTTGACGAGATACGATCAGGGAGACGAGCTCCGAAGCCCAGCCGAGACCGGAAGAGGGAGATCGGACGGAAGAAGAGCTTGGCAGAAAGAAGCAAGAAGACGAAGCCTCGGAGAAGACTTGGGGAGACCAGAGGAACTTCGAGGAGGAACACAGCGGGAGAAGACACCCGGAGAAGAATCCAAGATCCAGCTCCGGGAACTCAAGCAGGAACCAGCCATGGCAAGCAAGCCAGAGAAGGCAGCCAAGAAGGCTCAGGACCCAGGGACCTCCAGGAAGGCTCATCCAGAGGCTTCTTCGGCCCAAGAGGCCCCTACCTCCGACGCCAGCCAGCCGGAGGGAGCCCGGACGCTGCCTGAAAAGGCTCCAACCCTGGAGCCTTGGATGCGGCAGACGGTCGCCCTGAAGCTAAAGGCGGTGGATGGTAGGTTGCCGGACATGTCCAGCGACGTGTTCTGCAAGAAGATGATTCTGGATCAGGGCTTCTCCAGGGCGGAAACCCTGAGTGTCCAGACCTTCATGACTGGCATTTTTCTGGTAACCTTTGCCACGGTGAATGCCTGCAGGAGATACTGGGAGGCGATGAACGCAGCGATGCCGGACTCCCCTTTTCATTCTTTTTTAGGATCCTGTCCTATACAGAGGGATGAGAAGAGGATCACGGTCTCCATGCGGAACCCGCACACCCCAGGAAGAGACATCTCCACGTTCCTGGGACGTCTCTGCACAGTGGTGAGGGAGCCATCCCACATCCTTAACGGCAACGGATTCTGGACGGGTAAGTGGTCAGTAACCGTTCGACTCTACAGGGAACCAGCATCCGAGGATGGTCTCCAGCACCTGCCCCCGACATTCTCTCTGGGAAACTCCTTTGGTCTCATCTACTACCCGGACATGCCACACAACTGCAGGAAATGTGGCGGGAAAGGGCATTCGATGAAGACCTGCAAGGAGGACGCCTGCAGGGTTTGCCGGGTGACAGGACACAGCTCCAAGGACTGCCCAAAGAAGAAGACTTGCAACCTATGTGGACAGGCGGACCACCTTTACAAGGACTGCCCACAGCGGGAGAAATCCTGGGCAAGGGTTGCCGCGGCGACCCAGTATCGGGTAGTCACAGCTTCGTCGACCAAGGCAGCTACGACCAAGGGCACAGAGGCCAAGGACAAGGCGGCCAAGAACCCGGCGACCGTGGCTCCAGCCGATGCCCCAGCAGCCACGGAGTCCAGGGAAAAGAAGGGTAAGAAAACTGTTGCCCCCTCCCTGGTCCCCCCCCCTGTCACCCCTGTCCAAACCCCTCCCCCCCCGGCCAACCCTACTGAGGATTCCACTACCTCCACCTCATTTCCCTACTCCTCAGTTGGTCTCCTCACCCCCCCCCCAAAGCCCACTCTCCCTCCCCAGACCATGAGAGCAGAGGGCCTCAGCACTCTTGCACTTTTCACCGAGGAGGATTTTCCAGCTCTTGTCTCCTCAGGTACAGGCCAAAGGAAAAGGAAGGTGGAAGATAGTCCTGTCGCAGAACCTTCCAAGCTGTTCATTGTGGACCCCAATCCACCCCAGGAAGAGGAGGATGGCCTCCTCCCAGAACCGGACGTGTTGGAGCAGACGGTGGAGTCCCTTGTGGCCGAAGAAGAAATGGAGGAGTCGGAAGCCACTGAGGCACCATCCCTGCTCGATCAGCTAGAAGAAGAGGGTCTGCTGGAGATACCCTTACCAGCAGGTGCCAAAGAGGAAGAACCGCCCGACCGGAGTGGTAACTAAGGCACACCGCCTGCTCTAACTTTCTCTTTCCTCCAATGACTGCTAACATTAACATCTTTTCCATTAATGTTAGGAGCATCAGAGACAAGTTCCGACGTCAGACAATTTTTGCGTTCCTTAACACTCAGTCTAGTGATGTATTTTTCCTGCAGGAATGCTCCCTTCCCTCCTCTAGGTCCTTCAACCATCTGGCCAGGGAGTGGACCCATGGCCCATCCTACTGGTCTGGCGGGGGCGACTGTAGGTCCGCGGGGGTCGCCGTGCTGATCAGGGGAAGCGCCTTCACATTGGACTCTGTTCAGGAAATCGTCTGCGGCAGGTTACTGCTCGTGGATGGCACCTGGGCGGGAGAACCTGTCAGGTTCATCAATGTGTATGCTTCTCCTGTGAAGAGCGATCGACTGGAGCTCCTCCAAGCCCTGCGCCCTCAGCTCGCTACCGCCAGGACGGTAGTGATGGCCGGGGATTTCAACTGCCCGATTGAGGAGGATGGACGCAGTTCTGGAACGGCTGCCAAGTTGGACGTCACATCCAAACTGCTCATTGAGATGGTGACCGAAGCCTCTCTTGTGGACGTTGTTGGCTCCATCGGACACGGATCCGTGAACTATTCATGGTGCCGATCCGATGGCTCGCTGCGTTCCAGGATTGACTTTGTGTTTACCTCTCGGGCGGTTGGGCGGAGTGGACACTCGATGGTCCCCTGCTTCTTCTCTGACCACAGAGCCATTCACTTTCAAGGTGTGCTGGGCCATGGCTTCCCCATTGGCCCGGGCTCCTGGAAGCTGAACTGCTCTCTGCTGGAAAAGGGTGAGATTCTGGAGGAGCTTAGAGCTGCCTACTCCACGTGGCGGGCCTACAAGGCGGGCTTCCAGTCTGTTTCTGACTGGTGGGAATACGTTAAACTCGAGTTCCGTTTCTTCTTTCAGGCAAAGAGTCAACAACAGGCGTGTCTGAAGAGGAGGGACTTCAGGAGACTCCAGCGTGAGCTGCGTTCCCTGCAGGACCTTCTTCGATGCGGCTGGGACGTGAGAGAGGAGCTGGAGGAGACTAAGAGGAGCCTGAAAAGGCACTTCGAGGAGGAGTCCGAGCGAATTGTCTTCCGTTCCAAAGTGGAGAACCTGGAGAAGGGTGAGAAATGTAACTCGTTCTTTTTCAGGAAACTCCACGCCGGTCACACGCCCATGAATGAACTACGAGACGAGAGTGGAAGCATACGACGCGGGAAAGAGAATGTGATGAAGGTCGTCAGCGACTTCTACAGCGAACTCTACGCTCGCAAGACTACTGACCCCGAGGCCGCCGATAAGTTCCTTTCAGGTATCACTAACCATCTTGACCCTGCAGACGCGGCGGCCATGGACGTTCCTCTGACGGTGGACGAGCTGCTCTCGGCCGCCAAATCCTTTAGTTCTGGCAGGACACCGGGCAGTGACGGCCTCCCAGCAGAGCTCTATGTAGCGCTGGGAGACCTAATCTGTCCGGACCTGTTAGGGCTGTATGAGGAGATGGTGGTGGAGGGCAGAATGCCTCCATCTCTGAGGGAAGGAATGGTCACGATCCTGTACAAGCGTAAAGGAGAGAGGTGCGACCTGAAGAATTGGCGTCCCATCACCCTTCTGAATGTCGACTACAAGATCCTGGCCAAGACGATGGCAACGAGACTGAAGACGGTTATCGGACGGATCATCCACCCGGATCAGACCTGCGGCATCCCCGGACGTCGCATCGCAGACAGCCTGGCTCTCATGCGGGACACGGTCGAGTACATCAAAGCCCGCCGGGTGCACGCAGCCCTGATCTCGTTGGATCAGGAAAAGGCCTTCGACCGTGTTTCCCATGAGTTCCTGGGCAAAGCTCTGCACAGGTTAGGTTTGGGTAACATGTTTTGTTTGTATGTCCAACTAATGTATTTTGATATTCACAGCTCGGTGTTGGTAAACGGCTGGAAGACTGACCCCTTCCCGGTCCTCTCAGGGGTCAGACAAGGCTGCCCTCTGTCACCTCTTCTTTTTGTTTGTGTTATAGAACTCTTTGCAGAGGCTATCCGGCGGAATGGAGAGATCAGAGGGATCACCGCACCAGGACCAGAACGCTTCGAGGTCAAGTGCTCGCTCTACATGGACGACGTGACCGTCTTCTGCGCGGACCGGCGCTCAGTCGACACCCTCGTCCAGACCTGTGAGACCTTCGGACGGGCTTCGGGAGCCAAAGTCAACTGCGGGAAGTCGGAAGCCATGCTCTTCGGGGACTGGCAGCCGGCCTCTTCCGCCCCCTTCCCTTTCAGCATCCAGCCGGATTTCATCAAGGTTCTTGGAGTCTGGTTCGGGAAGGAAGGAGCAGCCCTCAAGTCCTGGGAGGAACGCTTGACCAAGATCACCCAACGGATCGGTCTGTGGAGCCTCAGACGCCTCACCTGTGAGGGCAAAGCACTGGTCCTGCGTAACGAGGTACTGCCCGTGCTGCAGTACACGGCCCAGGCCTGGCCCCCCCTTGCCACCGTGTGCAGGGCCATTACCAGGACGGTGTTTCGTTTTGTCTGGGGATCCAAGATGGACAGAGTAAAGCGGAGCATCATGTACAAGGATCCTCGCAAGGGTGGGAAGGGCGTACCCGATATCCCCACCCTCCTGCGATCCTCCTTCGTATGTGACTGCGTTCGCCGAACTCTGCGAGTCAAGAGAGGTTCCGCGGGTGGGTCCATGTCTCGCTTCTTCCTGCTCCCCCTTTGGAGACGGTTAGGCTGGGACAAGTGGGACAGCTCCTTCCCCTACAACTGGACGGCGCCATGGTTCTACGGAGACGTGGTTCGGTTTGTGAGGGAACACCAACTGGAGGGACTCAAGCCTGATTTGTGGAAGCCAAAGACTATCCACAAACTCATCAGAGCCAAGGACGAAATGGAGAACATTCCAGGACTTCATCACGACACACTGGAGACTGTTTGGACAAACGTGTCATCGGCTGGATTGACCAACGGGCACAAGGACTTGTCATGGATGGCGATACAGGGCGGACTGCCCGTCCGGTCATTCATGCACGCCCGGAACCTGTGCAAAACCCGGTACTGCCCAAGGTGCCCCTTCGTGGAGGAAACATCGCTGCACGCCTTTTGGGACTGCCGTTTCGCACAGCGCCTGTTGGTTGCCCTGGAGGATGACCTGAGGAACTCCGTCCCCAGAGGGAGCCTATCGTACCATTCCGTACTTTATGGACTCTTCCCTGGGACTCACACCGTTGGAGCCATCCAGGAGGCTTGGCGCCTTATGAACTGCTTTAAGGACGCTATTTGGGTCGCCAGGAACCGGCTCATCTTGAAGAGGGAGAGGATGTCTATCCAGGATTGCCGCAGGCTGATCCACAGCCTGCTCAGAGACTATTCCATCATGGACAGTCCGGACGACAGCGCCGAGGAGGAGGTTTAGACCTCTTCCATGCCCCCTCCCTCCTTTTCCCGTTATGTGCGTCTTTCAATAAAGCTTCGGGCCTGTGATTTCCCCACCCTATCCCCCTTTTCCCCTACCCCCATCCCCCAATCGCCGGTTCGTCGTTATTTATTGTCTAACTTTTTCTTTCAGCTTGAGTGTTATGGATAAGCATAGGAGCGTGATGTATAGTTTAGTGCGTCGTACTCTATGGCTATGTAAGAAGGATTGTATATTTCTGTGTGTACGGGGCTGCGGCACTGTACACGGTTTGTTACCTTTTTGTGAGTAGTGCATGATAATAAAGATGCTGTTAAATCAAAAAAATCTGTTCTTATCAGTTTAATATCTGATACGTCCCCTATCTGGGGACCATATATTAAATGGATTTTTAGAACAGGGAGATGGAAAAAGAGCTTGCTCTGTCCACTCCACGCATTGACCTGGTATTGCAGTACCTCCAGGAACGGTGCACCCCTTCTTAACCCAGTTTCCAAAAGCAGAACTCAATTCACCTGATTCATATTAGCCCGATTTAATGAATTGGAAGAAAGCATACGTCTTCATATGCACCTCAATTTGGCCCATTCACTTTTCACACTTCCTCCTTTTGTTTTTTATCTTTCACACTTTTGACTTTCTTTATTCATCCAAATAGCAAACTCATCACCACTCAACCTGACCAACTCGGCTATGTCCCCGTGCTGCAGTTCTCTGTCTTATCTAGATCATTTGCAATTGAATGGAATAGATCCCTTTTGGACAAAGTGGATTCACCTGCTGCTGCAGTGACCACAGGTGTGATAACATCTAGAATTGGCATCTGGTGCGATCTCTCCGCTTCCACTCCAAAGAAAGTTACCTGTTTATTCCTATCATGCATTGGTTTTTGGGGTTTTCTTTGAGTAATGATGATCTCTTTAGTAGTCTGTTGGCGCCCTCTCCTGGAGGAATAGTTTGCTTGCTCTTGGACATTCTAAAAGAGAGGTCATGATAGACATTGAGCTTCTGAGCTCAATTGGGGACAGTCATGGGTGATGAATGTTTGCAACCTACTGCGAAGCCTCATACCGCAATATAAGGAACGTCAAATACTAAGAAAGGGCGGCCTATGAAAGAATTACTACTTTCAATAAGTACACTTAAACGGCTAATTGGGAATAGAAAAACTGTAAAAAGCCCTCTGAGAAAGCCCCCCTCTAACCTTTGATAGTAAGCTTTTCTGTAGTCTGCCTGTTGATGTATTTTCCGTTTGAACTGTGCACAACATGAAGAGACGGAACACTGGCGGCTTGTCACAATGCCCCCCGATGACATCACAATAGCGCTGCTGCCTAGAAAACAAGCTGCGCAGAAGAAGTTGTTCTTTGGGTGGGAGGGTGGGCTAGTGGAAGGAGGGGGCAATCTCTTTTTTTCCCGGGTGGTAGGGGGATGACAGGAGAAGGGAAGCGGGTGGTGAGAAAGGTACAGAGGGCAGGGTTTGGGGGCTGGGAAGGAAAGGGAAAAGATTAGGGTTTGGGGATGATGAAAGGGCTTTCTACGGGTAAGGATGGCAAAGGGTGGCAGTGACGGAAAGTCAGGCAACCTGTCCTGTCCGTCTTTTTGTATCGTGAATTGGAAAGACTGCAAGGGGGAGGGGAGTTGCTTGCGCCCTAAAGGAGGAGTTATTCAGATTCATTGCAGTGGGCGGCGGCTGCAAAACGCACCATTCTTCTTGTTTTGGCTCTGCAAAGCAGCCTTTTCAAGGGTTGGCTTGGGTGACAAAATGTCTTGTGTAGGCGTGGGTTTGTCTCCCTCTCGCTCTCTCTCCCTAAGATGTGTCCGGCATAGGCCAGGGTGCCACTCGAGGCCCAAACCAATTCTGGTTATCGCTTCTCGGCCTTTTGGCTAAGATCAAGTGTAGTATCTGTTCTTATCAGTTTAATATCTGATACGTCCCCTATCTGGGGACCATATATTAAATGGATTTTTAGAACAGGGAGATGGAAAAAGAGCTTGCTCTGTCCACTCCACGCATTGACCTGGTATTGCAGTACCTCCAGGAACGGTGCACCCCTTCTTAACCCAGTTTCCAAAAGCAGAACTCAATTCACCTGATTCATATTAGCCCGATTTAATGAATTGGAAGAAAGCATACGTCTTCATATGCACCTCAATTTGGCCCATTCACTTTTCACACTTCCTCCTTTTGTTTTTTATCTTTCACACTTTTGACTTTCTTTATTCATCCAAATAGCAAACTCATCACCACTCAACCTGACCAACTCGGCTATGTCCCCGTGCTGCAGTTCTCTGTCTTATCTAGATCATTTGCAATTGAATGGAATAGATCCCTTTTGGACAAAGTGGATTCACCTGCTGCTGCAGTGACCACAGGTGTGATAACATCTAGAATTGGCATCTGGTGCGATCTCTCCGCTTCCACTCCAAAGAAAGTTACCTGTTTATTCCTATCATGCATTGGTTTTTGGGGTTTTCTTTGAGTAATGATGATCTCTTTAGTAGTCTGTTGGCGCCCTCTCCTGGAGGAATAGTTTGCTTGCTCTTGGACATTCTAAAAGAGAGGTCATGATAGACATTGAGCTTCTGAGCTCAATTGGGGACAGTCATGGGTGATGAATGTTTGCAACCTACTGCGAAGCCTCATACCGCAATATAAGGAACGTCAAATACTAAGAAAGGGCGGCCTATGAAAGAATTACTACTTTCAATAAGTACACTTAAACGGCTAATTGGGAATAGAAAAACTGTAAAAAGCCCTCTGAGAAAGCCCCCCTCTAACCTTTGATAGTAAGCTTTTCTGTAGTCTGCCTGTTGATGTATTTTCCGTTTGAACTGTGCACAACATGAAGAGACGGAACACTGGCGGCTTGTCACAATGCCCCCCGATGACATCACAATAGCGCTGCTGCCTAGAAAACAAGCTGCGCAGAAGAAGTTGTTCTTTGGGTGGGAGGGTGGGCTAGTGGAAGGAGGGGGCAATCTCTTTTTTTCCCGGGTGGTAGGGGGATGACAGGAGAAGGGAAGCGGGTGGTGAGAAAGGTACAGAGGGCAGGGTTTGGGGGCTGGGAAGGAAAGGGAAAAGATTAGGGTTTGGGGATGATGAAAGGGCTTTCTACGGGTAAGGATGGCAAAGGGTGGCAGTGACGGAAAGTCAGGCAACCTGTCCTGTCCGTCTTTTTGTATCGTGAATTGGAAAGACTGCAAGGGGGAGGGGAGTTGCTTGCGCCCTAAAGGAGGAGTTATTCAGATTCATTGCAGTGGGCGGCGGCTGCAAAACGCACCATTCTTCTTGTTTTGGCTCTGCAAAGCAGCCTTTTCAAGGGTTGGCTTGGGTGACAAAATGTCTTGTGTAGGCGTGGGTTTGTCTCCCTCTCGCTCTCTCTCCCTAAGATGTGTCCGGCATAGGCCAGGGTGCCACTCGAGGCCCAAACCAATTCTGGTTATCGCTTCTCGGCCTTTTGGCTAAGATCAAGTGTAGTATCTGTTCTTATCAGTTTAATATCTGATACGTCCCCTATCTGGGGACCATATATTAAATGGATTTTTAGAACAGGGAGATGGAAAAAGAGCTTGCTCTGTCCACTCCACGCATTGACCTGGTATTGCAGTACCTCCAGGAACGGTGCACCCCTTCTTAACCCAGTTTCCAAAAGCAGAACTCAATTCACCTGATTCATATTAGCCCGATTTAATGAATTGGAAGAAAGCATACGTCTTCATATGCACCTCAATTTGGCCCATTCACTTTTCACACTTCCTCCTTTTGTTTTTTATCTTTCACACTTTTGACTTTCTTTATTCATCCAAATAGCAAACTCATCACCACTCAACCTGACCAACTCGGCTATGTCCCCGTGCTGCAGTTCTCTGTCTTATCTAGATCATTTGCAATTGAATGGAATAGATCCCTTTTGGACAAAGTGGATTCACCTGCTGCTGCAGTGACCACAGGTGTGATAACATCTAGAATTGGCATCTGGTGCGATCTCTCCGCTTCCACTCCAAAGAAAGTTACCTGTTTATTCCTATCATGCATTGGTTTTTGGGGTTTTCTTTGAGTAATGATGATCTCTTTAGTAGTCTGTTGGCGCCCTCTCCTGGAGGAATAGTTTGCTTGCTCTTGGACATTCTAAAAGAGAGGTCATGATAGACATTGAGCTTCTGAGCTCAATTGGGGACAGTCATGGGTGATGAATGTTTGCAACCTACTGCGAAGCCTCATACCGCAATATAAGGAACGTCAAATACTAAGAAAGGGCGGCCTATGAAAGAATTACTACTTTCAATAAGTACACTTAAACGGCTAATTGGGAATAGAAAAACTGTAAAAAGCCCTCTGAGAAAGCCCCCCTCTAACCTTTGATAGTAAGCTTTTCTGTAGTCTGCCTGTTGATGTATTTTCCGTTTGAACTGTGCACAACATGAAGAGACGGAACACTGGCGGCTTGTCACAATGCCCCCCGATGACATCACAATAGCGCTGCTGCCTAGAAAACAAGCTGCGCAGAAGAAGTTGTTCTTTGGGTGGGAGGGTGGGCTAGTGGAAGGAGGGGGCAATCTCTTTTTTTCCCGGGTGGTAGGGGGATGACAGGAGAAGGGAAGCGGGTGGTGAGAAAGGTACAGAGGGCAGGGTTTGGGGGCTGGGAAGGAAAGGGAAAAGATTAGGGTTTGGGGATGATGAAAGGGCTTTCTACGGGTAAGGATGGCAAAGGGTGGCAGTGACGGAAAGTCAGGCAACCTGTCCTGTCCGTCTTTTTGTATCGTGAATTGGAAAGACTGCAAGGGGGAGGGGAGTTGCTTGCGCCCTAAAGGAGGAGTTATTCAGATTCATTGCAGTGGGCGGCGGCTGCAAAACGCACCATTCTTCTTGTTTTGGCTCTGCAAAGCAGCCTTTTCAAGGGTTGGCTTGGGTGACAAAATGTCTTGTGTAGGCGTGGGTTTGTCTCCCTCTCGCTCTCTCTCCCTAAGATGTGTCCGGCATAGGCCAGGGTGCCACTCGAGGCCCAAACCAATTCTGGTTATCGCTTCTCGGCCTTTTGGCTAAGATCAAGTGTAGTATCTGTTCTTATCGCTTCTCGGCCTTTTGGCTAAGATCAAGTGTAGTGTTGTTCGAAGAGGTGGTTTAAGCTCCAGGCCACCTTAGTACAATGATACAATGCACACTGGAAGGTTGCGCTTGCTAGTACTCTGGGTGAATAGTATATTCATCTAGTGGAAAACATGGCCCTACCAGGATCGAGGCTATTAGACTGAGTAAGGGTGGGGGGCTATGGTACAACGTGCCCCAGGACTGACGACCCTGGAGTGAGTCTGAGCTTGCTGGCTTGGGACCCCGGCAAGCCTTGGGCTCTGTAGCACACCGTACCTTGCCTTTTCATACTTTTTGAGCATATTACCCTATCCCGGCCTTCTGGCTAGGAAGGGAAATTTTTATAATCCCGGTCGGAGGTCTGGTCAGCTTTGGGCTGAGAAACTAACACCCGGTTGGAGGTCCGGGTCAGCTTCGGCTGAGAAACCAACACCCGGTTGGAGGTCTGGGTCAGCTTCGGCTGAGAAACCAACACCCGGTTGGAGGTCCGGTTAGCCTTGGGCTGAGAAACCAACACCGGTTGACGGTCCGGGCAGTTTCGGCTGCGAAACCAACAACTAGTAGCTCTCTACTCCACTTGGGTAAGATGCCTGGGTGGACGCTGGGAGCAACGACAAGGCTCAACCGGGCTTCGGCTTGGGGGAGCACCGAAGATCCCTGACCCTTGCTGTGGCCTTCTGGCTCGGAGGGACAGGGTTGATTTTTGGGGACCCTCTCCTCACGGTGGGGTCCACACGAATCCTAGCCTTTGCACTGTTTTTGGTGTGACTTCGGTCATGCATTTTTTGTGGTGCTTTGGAAAGCTTCATTAAATCAAAATCTGTTCTTATCAGAACAAACTGAGCTAGCTACACTTGACGAGATACGATCAGGGAGACGAGCTCCGAAGCCCAGCCGAGACCGGAAGAGGGAGATCGGACGGAAGAAGAGCTTGGCAGAAAGAAGCAAGAAGACGAAGGCTCGGAGAAGACTTGGGGAGACCAGAGGAACTTCGAGGAGGAACACAGCGGGAGAAGACACCCGGAGAAGAATCCAAGATCCAGCTCCGGGAACTCAAGCAGGAACCAGCCATGGCAAGCAAGCCAGAGAAGGCAGCCAAGAAGGCTCAGGACCCAGGGACCTCCAGGAAGGCTCATCCAGAGGCTTCTTCGGCCCAAGAGGCCCCTACCTCCGACGCCAGCCAGCCGGAGGGAGCCCGGACGCCGCCTGAAAAGGCTCCAACCCTGGAGCCTTGGATGCGGCAGACGGTCGCCCTGAAGCTAAAGGCGGTGGATGGTAGGTTGCCGGACATGTCCAGCGACGTGTTCTGCAAGAAGATGATTCTGGATCAGGGCTTCTCCAGGGCGGAAACCCTGAGTGTCCAGACCTTCATGACTGGCATTTTTCTGGTAACCTTTGCCACGGTGAATGCCTGCAGGAGATACTGGGAGGCGATGAACGCAGCGATGCCGGACTCCCCTTTTCATTCTTTTTTAGGATCCTGTCCTATACAGAGGGATGAGAAGAGGATCACGGTCTCCATGCGGAACCCGCACACCCCAGGAAGAGACATCTCCACGTTCCTGGGACGTCGCTGCACAGTGGTGAGGGAGCCATCCCACATCCTTAACGGCAACGGATTCTGGACGGGTAAGTGGTCAGTAACCGTTCGACTCTACAGGGAACCAGCATCCGAGGATGGTCTCCAGCACCTGCCCCCGACATTCTCTCTGGGAAACTCCTTTGGTCTCATCTACTACCCGGACATGCCACACAACTGCAGGAAATGTGGCGGGAAAGGGCATTCGATGAAGACCTGCAAGGAGGACGCCTGCAGGGTTTGCCGGGTGACGGGACACAGCTCCAAGGACTGCCCAAAGAAGAAGACTTGCAACCTATGTGGACAGGCGGACCACCTTTACAAGGACTGCCCACAGCGGGAGAAATCCTGGGCAAGGGTTGCCGCGGTGACCCAGTATCGGGTAGTCACAGCTTCGTCGACCAAGGCAGCTACGACCAAGGCCACAGAGGCCAAGGACAAGGCGGCCAAGAACCCGGCGACCGTGGCTCCAGCCGATGCCCCAGCAGCCACGGAGTCCAGGAAAAAGGGTAAGAAAACTGTTGCCCCCTCCCTGGTCCCCCCCCCTGCCACCCCTGTCCAAACTCCCCCCCCGGCCAACCCTACTGAGGATTCCACTACCTCCACCTCATTTCCCTACTCCTCAGTTGGTCTCCTCACCCCCCCCCCAAAGCCCACTCTCCCTCCCCAGACCATGAGAGCAGAGGACCTCAGCACTCTTGCACTTTTCACCGAGGAGGATTTTCCAGCTCTTGTCTCCTCAGGTACAGGCCAAAGGAAAAGGAAGGTGGAAGATAGTCCTGTCGCAGAACCTTCCAAGCTGTTCATTGTGGATCCCAATCCACCCCAGGAAGAGGAGGATGGCCTCCTCCCAGAACCGGACGTGTTGGAGCAGATGGTGGAGTCCCTTGTGGCCGAAGAAGAAATGGAGGAGTCGGAAGCCACTGAGGCACCATCCCTGCTCGATCAGCTAGAAGAAGAGGGTCTGCTGGAGATACCCTTACCAGCAGGTGCCAAAGAGGAAGAACCGCCCGACCGGAGTGGTAACTAAGGCACACCGCCTGCGCTAACTTTCTCTTTCCTCCAATGACTGCTAACATTAACACCTTTTCCATTAATGTTAGGAGCATCAGAGACAAGTTCCGACGTCAGACAATTTTTGCGTTCCTTAACACTCAGTCTAGTGATGTATTTTTCCTGCAGGAATGCTCCCTTCCCTCCTCTAGGTCCTTCAACCATCTGGCCAGGGAGTGGACCCATGGCCCATCCTACTGGTCCGGCGGAGGCGACTGTAGGTCCGCGGGGGTCGCCGTGCTGATCAGGGGAAGCGCCTTCACATTGGACTCTGTTCAGGAAATCGTCTGCGGCAGGTTACTGCTCGTGGATGGCACCTGGGCGGGAGAACCTGTCAGGTTCATCAATGTGTACGCTTCTCCTGTGAAGAGCGATCGACTGGAGCTCCTCCAAGCCCTGCGCCCTCAGCTCGCTACTGCCAGGACGGTAGTGATGGCCGGGGATTTCAACTGCCCGATTGAGGAGGATGGACGCAGTTCTGGAACGGCTGCCAAGTTGGACGTCACATCCAAACTGCTCATTGAGATGGTGACCGAAGCCTCTCTTGTGGACGTTGTTGGCTCCATCGGACACGGATCCGTGAACTATTCATGGTGCCGATCCGATGGCTCGCTGCGTTCCAGGATTGACTTTGTGTTTACCTCTCGGGCGGTTGGGCGGAGTGGGCACTCGATGGTCCCCTGCTTCTTCTCTGACCACAGAGCCATTCACTTTCAAGGTGTGCTGGGCCATGGCTTCCCCATTGGCCCGGGCTCCTGGAAGCTGAACTGCTCTCTGCTGGAAAAGGGTGAGATTCTGGAGGAGCTTAGAGCTGCCTACTCCACGTGGCGGGCCTACAAGGCGGGCTTCCAGTCTGTTTCTGACTGGTGGGAATACGTTAAACTCGAGTTCCGTTTCTTCTTTCAGGCAAAGAGTCAACAACAGGCGGGTCTGAAGAGGAGGGACTTCAGGAGACTCCAGCGTGAGCTGCGTTCCCTGCAGGACCTTCTTCGATGCGGCTGGGACGTGAGAGAGGAGCTGGAGGAGACTAAGAGGAGCCTGAAAAGGCACTTCGAGGAGGAGTCCGAGCGAATTGTCTTCCGTTCCAAAGTGGAGAACCTGGAGAAGGGTGAGAAATGTAACTCGTTCTTTTTCAGGAAACTCCACGCCGGTCACACGCCCATGAATGAACTACGAGACGAGAGTGGCAGCATGCGACGCGGGAAAGAGAACGTGATGAAGGTCGTCAGCGACTTCTACAGCGAACTCTACGCCCGCAAGACTACTGACCCCGAGGCCGCCGATAAGTTCCTGTCAGGTATCACTAACCATCTTGACCCTGCAGACGCGGCGGCCATGGATGTTCCTCTGACGGTGGACGAGCTGCTCTCGGCCGCCAAATCCTTTAGTTCTGGCAGGACACCGGGCAGTGACGGCCTCCCAGCAGAGCTCTATGTAGCGCTGGGAGACCTAATCTGTCCGGACCTGTTAGGGCTGTATGAGGAGATGGTGGTGGAGGGCAGAATGCCTCCATCTCTGAGGGAAGGAATGGTCACGATCCTGTACAAGCGTAAAGGAGAGAGGTGCGACCTGAAGAATTGGCGTCCCATCACCCTTCTGAACGTCGACTACAAGATCCTGGCCAAGACGATGGCAACGAGATTGAAGACTGTTATCGGACGGATCATCCACCCGGATCAGACCTGCGGCATCCCCGGACGTCGCACCGCAGACAGCCTGGCTCTCATGCGGGACACGGTCGAGTACATCAAAGCCCGCCGGGTGCACGCAGCCCTGATCTCGTTGGATCAGGAAAAGGCCTTCGACCGTGTTTCCCATGAGTTCCTGGGCAAAGCTCTGCACAGGTTAGGTTTGGGTAACATGTTTTGCTTGTATGTCCAACTAATGTATTTTGATATTCACAGCTCGGTGTTGGTAAACGGCTGGAAGACTGACCCCTTCCCGGTCCTCTCAGGGGTCAGACAAGGCTGTCCTCTGTCACCTCTTCTTTTTGTTTGTGTTATAGAACTCTTTGCAGAGGCTATCCGGCGGAATGGAGAGATCAGAGGGATCACCGCACCAGGACCAGAACGCTTCGAGGTCAAGTGCTCGCTCTACATGGACGACGTGACCGTCTTCTGCGCGGACCGGCGCTCAGTCGACACCCTCGTCCAGACCTGTGAGACCTTCGGACGGGCTTCGGGAGCCAAAGTCAACTGCGGGAAGTCGGAAGCCATGCTCTTCGGGGACTGGCAGCCGGCCTCTTCCGCCCCCTTCCCCTTCAGCATCCAGCCGGATTTCATCAAGGTTCTTGGAGTCTGGTTCGGGAAGGAAGGAGCAGCCCTCAAGTCCTGGGAGGAACGCTTGACCAAGATCACCCAACGGATCGGTCTGTGGAGCCTCAGACGCCTCACCTGTGAGGGCAAAGCACTGGTCCTGCGTAACGAGGTACTGCCCGTGCTGCAGTACACGGCCCAGGCCTGGCCCCCCCTTGCCACCGTGTGCAGGGCCATTACCAGGACGGTGTTTCGTTTTGTCTGGGGATCCAAGATGGACAGAGTAAAGCGGAGCATCATGTACAAGGATCCTCGCAAGGGTGGGAAGGGCGTACCCGATATCCCCACCCTCCTGCGATCCTCCTTCGTATGTGACTGCGTTCGCCGAACTCTGCGAGTCAAGAGAGGTTCCGCGGGTGGGTCCATGTCTCGCTTCTTCCTGCTCCCCCTTTGGAGACGGTTAGGCTGGGACAAGTGGGACAGCTCCTTCCCCTACAACTGGACGGCGCCATGGTTCTACGGAGACGTGGTTCGGTTTGTGAGGGAACACCAACTGGAGGGACTCAAGCCTGATTTGTGGAAGCCAAAGACTATCCACAAACTCATCAGAGCCAAGGACGAAATGGAGAACATTCCAGGACTTCATCACGACACACTGGAGACTGTTTGGACAAACGTGTCATCGGCTGGATTGACCAACGGGCACAAGGACTTGTCATGGATGGCGATACAGGGCGGACTGCCCGTCCGGTCATTCATGCACGCCCGGAACCTGTGCAAAACCCGGTACTGCCCAAGGTGCCCCTTCGTGGAGGAAACATCGCTGCACGCCTTTTGGGACTGCCGTTTCGCACAGCGCCTGTTGGTTGCCCTGGAGGATGACCTGAGGAACTCCGTCCCCAGAGGGAGCCTATCGTACCATTCCGTACTTTATGGACTCTTCCCTGGGACTCACACCGTTGGAGCCATCCAGGAGGCTTGGCGCCTTATGAACTGCTTTAAGGACGCTATTTGGGTCGCCAGGAACCGGCTCATCTTGAAGAGGGAGAGGATGTCTATCCAGGATTGCCGCAGGCTGATCCACAGCCTGCTCAGAGACTATTCCATCATGGACAGTCCGGACGACAGCGCCGAGGAGGAGGTTTAGACCTCTTCCATGCCCCCTCCCTCCTTTTCCCGTTATGTGCGTCTTTCAATAAAGCTTCGGGCCTGTGATTTCCCCACCCTATCCCCCTTTTCCCCTACCCCCATCCCCCAATCGCCGGTTCGTCGTTATTTATTGTCTAACTTTTTCTTTCAGCTTGAGTGTTATGGATAAGCATAGGAGCGTGATGTATAGTTTAGTGCGTCGTACTCTATGGCTATGTAAGAAGGATTGTATATTTCTGTGTGTACGGGGCTGCGGCCGGCACTGTACACGGTTTGTTACCTTTTTGTGAGTAGTGCATGATAATAAAGATGCTGTTAAATCAAAAAAAATCTGTTCTTATCAGTTTAATATCTGATACGTCCCCTATCTGGGGACCATATATTAAATGGATTTTTAGAACAGGGAGATGGAAAAAGAGCTTGCTCTGTCCACTCCACGCATTGACCTGGTATTGCAGTACCTCCAGGAACGGTGCACCCCTTCTTAACCCAGTTTCCAAAAGCAGAACTCAATTCACCTGATTCATATTAGCCCGATTTAATGAATTGGAAGAAAGCATACGTCTTCATATGCACCTCAATTTGGCCCATTCACTTTTCACACTTCCTCCTTTTGTTTTTTATCTTTCACACTTTTGACTTTCTTTATTCATCCAAATAGCAAACTCATCACCACTCAACCTGACCAACTCGGCTATGTCCCCGTGCTGCAGTTCTCTGTCTTATCTAGATCATTTGCAATTGAATGGAATAGATCCCTTTTGGACAAAGTGGATTCACCTGCTGCTGCAGTGACCACAGGTGTGATAACATCTAGAATTGGCATCTGGTGCGATCTCTCCGCTTCCACTCCAAAGAAAGTTACCTGTTTATTCCTATCATGCATTGGTTTTTGGGGTTTTCTTTGAGTAATGATGATCTCTTTAGTAGTCTGTTGGCGCCCTCTCCTGGAGGAATAGTTTGCTTGCTCTTGGACATTCTAAAAGAGAGGTCATGATAGACATTGAGCTTCTGAGCTCAATTGGGGACAGTCATGGGTGATGAATGTTTGCAACCTACTGCGAAGCCTCATACCGCAATATAAGGAACGTCAAATACTAAGAAAGGGCGGCCTATGAAAGAATTACTACTTTCAATAAGTACACTTAAACGGCTAATTGGGAATAGAAAAACTGTAAAAAGCCCTCTGAGAAAGCCCCCCTCTAACCTTTGATAGTAAGCTTTTCTGTAGTCTGCCTGTTGATGTATTTTCCGTTTGAACTGTGCACAACATGAAGAGACGGAACACTGGCGGCTTGTCACAATGCCCCCCGATGACATCACAATAGCGCTGCTGCCTAGAAAACAAGCTGCGCAGAAGAAGTTGTTCTTTGGGTGGGAGGGTGGGCTAGTGGAAGGAGGGGGCAATCTCTTTTTTTCCCGGGTGGTAGGGGGATGACAGGAGAAGGGAAGCGGGTGGTGAGAAAGGTACAGAGGGCAGGGTTTGGGGGCTGGGAAGGAAAGGGAAAAGATTAGGGTTTGGGGATGATGAAAGGGCTTTCTACGGGTAAGGATGGCAAAGGGTGGCAGTGACGGAAAGTCAGGCAACCTGTCCTGTCCGTCTTTTTGTATCGTGAATTGGAAAGACTGCAAGGGGGAGGGGAGTTGCTTGCGCCCTAAAGGAGGAGTTATTCAGATTCATTGCAGTGGGCGGCGGCTGCAAAACGCACCATTCTTCTTGTTTTGGCTCTGCAAAGCAGCCTTTTCAAGGGTTGGCTTGGGTGACAAAATGTCTTGTGTAGGCGTGGGTTTGTCTCCCTCTCGCTCTCTCTCCCTAAGATGTGTCCGGCATAGGCCAGGGTGCCACTCGAGGCCCAAACCAATTCTGGTTATCGCTTCTCGGCCTTTTGGCTAAGATCAAGTGTAGTATCGTTCGAAAAGGTGGTTTAAGGCTCCGGCCACCTTAGTACAATGATGCAATGCACACTGGAAGGTTGCGCTTGTTAGTACTTTGGGAGGATAGTATATCCATCTAGAGGAAACCATGGCCCTACCAGGATCGAGGCTATTAGACTGAGTAAGTGTGGGGGTTATGGTGCAATGTGCCCCAGGAATGGACACCCTGGAGGGAGTCTGAACTTGCTAGGTTGGGACCCTGGTAAGCCTCAGACTCTGTCGCACGCCGCGCCTTGCCTATTCATACTTTCCAAGCATATTGCCCTATCCCGGCCTTCTGGCTAAGAAGGGAAATTTTTATAATCCCGGTCGGAGGTCCGGTCAGCTTTGGGCTGAGAAACCAACACCCGGTTGGAGGTCCGGGTCAGCTTTGGCTGAGAAACCAACACCCGGTTGGAGGTCCGGTTAGCCTTGGGCTGAGAAACCAACACCCGGTTGGAGGTCCGGTCAGCCTTGGGCTGAGAAACCAACACCCGGTTGGAGGTCCGGTCAGCCTTGGGCTGAGAAACCAACACCGGTTGACGGTCCGGGCAGTCTCGGCTGCGAAACCAACGACTAGTAGCTCCCTACTCCACTTGGGTAAGATGCCTCGGTGGACGCTGGAGCAACAACAAGGCTCAACCAGGCTTCGGCTTGGGGGAGCACCGAAGATCCCTGACCCTCGCTGTGGCCTTCTGGCTCGGAGGGACGGGGTTGATTTTTGGGGATCCTCTTCTCACGGAGGGGTCCACACGAATCCTAGCCTTTGCACTGTTTTTGGTGTGACTTCGGTCATGCATTTTTGCGGTGCTTTGGAAAGCTTCATTAAATCAAAAATCTGTTCTTATCAGTTTAATATCTGATACGTCCCCTATCTGGGGACCATATATTAAATGGATTTTTAGAACAGGGAGATGGAAAAAGAGCTTGCTCTGTCCACTCCACGCATTGACCTGGTATTGCAGTACCTCCAGGAACGGTGCACCCCTTCTTAACCCAGTTTCCAAAAGCAGAACTCAATTCACCTGATTCATATTAGCCCGATTTAATGAATTGGAAGAAAGCATACGTCTTCATATGCACCTCAATTTGGCCCATTCACTTTTCACACTTCCTCCTTTTGTTTTTTATCTTTCACACTTTTGACTTTCTTTATTCATCCAAATAGCAAACTCATCACCACTCAACCTGACCAACTCGGCTATGTCCCCGTGCTGCAGTTCTCTGTCTTATCTAGATCATTTGCAATTGAATGGAATAGATCCCTTTTGGACAAAGTGGATTCACCTGCTGCTGCAGTGACCACAGGTGTGATAACATCTAGAATTGGCATCTGGTGCGATCTCTCCGCTTCCACTCCAAAGAAAGTTACCTGTTTATTCCTATCATGCATTGGTTTTTGGGGTTTTCTTTGAGTAATGATGATCTCTTTAGTAGTCTGTTGGCGCCCTCTCCTGGAGGAATAGTTTGCTTGCTCTTGGACATTCTAAAAGAGAGGTCATGATAGACATTGAGCTTCTGAGCTCAATTGGGGACAGTCATGGGTGATGAATGTTTGCAACCTACTGCGAAGCCTCATACCGCAATATAAGGAACGTCAAATACTAAGAAAGGGCGGCCTATGAAAGAATTACTACTTTCAATAAGTACACTTAAACGGCTAATTGGGAATAGAAAAACTGTAAAAAGCCCTCTGAGAAAGCCCCCCTCTAACCTTTGATAGTAAGCTTTTCTGTAGTCTGCCTGTTGATGTATTTTCCGTTTGAACTGTGCACAACATGAAGAGACGGAACACTGGCGGCTTGTCACAATGCCCCCCGATGACATCACAATAGCGCTGCTGCCTAGAAAACAAGCTGCGCAGAAGAAGTTGTTCTTTGGGTGGGAGGGTGGGCTAGTGGAAGGAGGGGGCAATCTCTTTTTTTCCCGGGTGGTAGGGGGATGACAGGAGAAGGGAAGCGGGTGGTGAGAAAGGTACAGAGGGCAGGGTTTGGGGGCTGGGAAGGAAAGGGAAAAGATTAGGGTTTGGGGATGATGAAAGGGCTTTCTACGGGTAAGGATGGCAAAGGGTGGCAGTGACGGAAAGTCAGGCAACCTGTCCTGTCCGTCTTTTTGTATCGTGAATTGGAAAGACTGCAAGGGGGAGGGGAGTTGCTTGCGCCCTAAAGGAGGAGTTATTCAGATTCATTGCAGTGGGCGGCGGCTGCAAAACGCACCATTCTTCTTGTTTTGGCTCTGCAAAGCAGCCTTTTCAAGGGTTGGCTTGGGTGACAAAATGTCTTGTGTAGGCGTGGGTTTGTCTCCCTCTCGCTCTCTCTCCCTAAGATGTGTCCGGCATAGGCCAGGGTGCCACTCGAGGCCCAAACCAATTCTGGTTATCGCTTCTCGGCCTTTTGGCTAAGATCAAGTGTAGTATCGTTCGAAAAGGTGGTTTAAGGCTCCGGCCACCTTAGTACAATGATGCAATGCACACTGGAAGGTTGCGCTTGTTAGTACTTTGGGAGGATAGTATATCCATCTAGAGGAAACCATGGCCCTACCAGGATCGAGGCTATTAGACTGAGTAAGTGTGGGGGTTATGGTGCAATGTGCCCCAGGAATGGACACCCTGGAGGGAGTCTGAACTTGCTAGGTTGGGACCCTGGTAAGCCTCAGACTCTGTCGCACGCCGCGCCTTGCCTATTCATACTTTCCAAGCATATTGCCCTATCCCGGCCTTCTGGCTAAGAAGGGAAATTTTTATAATCCCGGTCGGAGGTCCGGTCAGCTTTGGGCTGAGAAACCAACACCCGGTTGGAGGTCCGGGTCAGCTTTGGCTGAGAAACCAACACCCGGTTGGAGGTCCGGTTAGCCTTGGGCTGAGAAACCAACACCCGGTTGGAGGTCCGGTCAGCCTTGGGCTGAGAAACCAACACCCGGTTGGAGGTCCGGTCAGCCTTGGGCTGAGAAACCAACACCGGTTGACGGTCCGGGCAGTCTCGGCTGCGAAACCAACGACTAGTAGCTCCCTACTCCACTTGGGTAAGATGCCTCGGTGGACGCTGGGAGCAACAACAAGGCTCAACCAGGCTTCGGCTTGGGGGAGCACCGAAGATCCCTGACCCTCGCTGTGGCCTTCTGGCTCGGAGGGACGGGGTTGATTTTTGGGGATTCTCTTCTCACGGAGGGGTCCACACGAATCCTAGCCTTTGCACTGTTTTTGGTGTGACTTCGGTCATGCATTTTTGCGGTGCTTTGGAAAGCTTCATTAAATCAAATCAAAAATCTGTTCTTATCAGTTTAATATCTGATACGTCCCCTATCTGGGGACCATATATTAAATGGATTTTTAGAACAGGGAGATGGAAAAAGAGCTTGCTCTGTCCACTCCACGCATTGACCTGGTATTGCAGTACCTCCAGGAACGGTGCACCCCTTCTTAACCCAGTTTCCAAAAGCAGAACTCAATTCACCTGATTCATATTAGCCCGATTTAATGAATTGGAAGAAAGCATACGTCTTCATATGCACCTCAATTTGGCCCATTCACTTTTCACACTTCCTCCTTTTGTTTTTTATCTTTCACACTTTTGACTTTCTTTATTCATCCAAATAGCAAACTCATCACCACTCAACCTGACCAACTCGGCTATGTCCCCGTGCTGCAGTTCTCTGTCTTATCTAGATCATTTGCAATTGAATGGAATAGATCCCTTTTGGACAAAGTGGATTCACCTGCTGCTGCAGTGACCACAGGTGTGATAACATCTAGAATTGGCATCTGGTGCGATCTCTCCGCTTCCACTCCAAAGAAAGTTACCTGTTTATTCCTATCATGCATTGGTTTTTGGGGTTTTCTTTGAGTAATGATGATCTCTTTAGTAGTCTGTTGGCGCCCTCTCCTGGAGGAATAGTTTGCTTGCTCTTGGACATTCTAAAAGAGAGGTCATGATAGACATTGAGCTTCTGAGCTCAATTGGGGACAGTCATGGGTGATGAATGTTTGCAACCTACTGCGAAGCCTCATACCGCAATATAAGGAACGTCAAATACTAAGAAAGGGCGGCCTATGAAAGAATTACTACTTTCAATAAGTACACTTAAACGGCTAATTGGGAATAGAAAAACTGTAAAAAGCCCTCTGAGAAAGCCCCCCTCTAACCTTTGATAGTAAGCTTTTCTGTAGTCTGCCTGTTGATGTATTTTCCGTTTGAACTGTGCACAACATGAAGAGACGGAACACTGGCGGCTTGTCACAATGCCCCCCGATGACATCACAATAGCGCTGCTGCCTAGAAAACAAGCTGCGCAGAAGAAGTTGTTCTTTGGGTGGGAGGGTGGGCTAGTGGAAGGAGGGGGCAATCTCTTTTTTTCCCGGGTGGCAGGGGGATGACAGGAGAAGGGAAGCGGGTGGTGAGAAAGGTACAGAGGGCAGGGTTTGGGGGCTGGGAAGGAAAGGGAAAAGATTAGGGTTTGGGGATGATGAAAGGGCTTTCTACGGGTAAGGATGGCAAAGGGTGGCAGTGACGGAAAGTCAGGCAACCTGTCCTGTCCGTCTTTTTGTATCGTGAATTGGAAAGACTGCAAGGGGGAGGGGAGTTGCTTGCGCCCTAAAGGAGGAGTTATTCAGATTCATTGCAGTGGGCGGCGGCTGCAAAACGCACCATTCTTCTTGTTTTGGCTCTGCAAAGCAGCCTTTTCAAGGGTTGGCTTGGGTGACAAAATGTCTTGTGTAGGCGTGGGTTTGTCTCCCTCTCGCTCTCTCTCCCTAAGATGTGTCCGGCATAGGCCAGGGTGCCACTCGAGGCCCAAACCAATTCTGGTTATCGCTTCTCGGCCTTTTGGCTAAGATCAAGTGTAGTATCTGTGAGGCTCGGCAGATGCAATGCACACTGGAAGGTTGTGCTTGCTAGTACTCTTGATGTATAGTATATTCATCTAGAGGAAAACATGGCCCTACCAGGATCGAGGCTATTAGACTGAGTAAGTGTGGGGGCTATGGTGCAATGTGCCCCAGGACTGACGACCCTGGAGTGAGTCTGAGCTTGCTGGCTTGGGACCCCGGCGAGCCTTGGGCTCTGTAGCACACCGTACCTTGCCCTTTCATACTTTCTGAGCATATTGCTCTATCCCGGCCTTCTGGCTAGGAAGGGAAATTTTTATAATCATGGTCGGAGGTCCGTTCAGCTTTGGGCTGAGAAACCAACACCCGGTTGGAGGTCCGGGTCAGCTTCGGCTGAGAAACCAACACCCGGTTGGAGGTCTGGGTCAGCTTCGGCTGAGAAACCAACACCCGGTTGGAGGTCCGGGTCAGCTTCGGCTGAGAAACCAACACCCGGTTGGAGGTCCGGTTAGCCTTGGGCTGAGAAACCAACACCGGTTGACGGTCCGGGCAGTTTCGGCTGCAAAACCAACAACTAGTAGCTCTCTACTCCACTTGGGTAAGATGCCTGGGTGGACGCTGGGAGCAACGACAAGGCTCAACCAGGCTTCGGCTTGGGGGAGCACCGAAGATCCCTGACCCTTGCTGTGGCCTTCTGGCTCGGAGGGACGGGGTTGATTTTTGGGGACCCTCTCCTCACGGAGGGGTCCACACGAATCCTAGCCTTTGCACTGTTTTTGGTGTGACTTCGGTCATGCATTTTTTGCGGTGCTTTGGAAAGCTTCATTAAATCAAAAATCTGTTCTTATCAGAACAAACTGAGCTAGCTACACTTGACGAGATACGATCAGGGAGACGAGCTCCAAAGCCCAGCCGAGACCGGAAGAGGGAGATCGGACGGAAGAAGAGCTTGGCAGAAAGAAGCAAGAAGACGAAGGCTCGGAGAAGACTTGGGGAGACCAGAGGAACTTCGAGGAGGAACACAGCGGGAGAAGACACCCGGAGAAGAATCCAAGATCCAGCTCCGGGAACTCAAGCAGGAACCAGCCATGGCAAGCAAGCCAGAGAAGGCAGCCAAGAAGGCTCAGGACCCAGGGACCTCCAGGAAGGCTCATCCAGAGGCTTCTTCGGCCCAAGGGGCCCCTACCTCCGACGCCAGCCAGCCGGAGGGAGCCCGGACGCCGCCTGAAAAGGCTCCAACCCTGGAGCCTTGGATGCGGCAGACGGTCGCCCTGAAGCTAAAGGCGGTGGATGGTAGGTTGCCGGACATGTCCAGCGACGTGTTCTGCAAGAAGATGATTCTGGATCAGGGCTTCTCCAGGGCGGAAACCCTGAGTGTCCAGACCTTCATGACTGGCATTTTTCTGGTAACCTTTGCCACGGTGAATGCCTGCAGGAGATACTGGGAGGCGATGAACGCAGCGATGCCGGACTCCCCTTTTCATTCCTTTTTAGGATCCTGTCCTATACAGAGGGATGAGAAGAGGATCACGGTCTCCATGCGGAACCCGCACACCCCAGGAAGAGACATCTCCACGTTCCTGGGACGTCTCTGCACAGTGGTGAGGGAGCCATCCCACATCCTTAACGGCAACGGATTCTGGACGGGTAAGTGGTCAGTAACCGTTCGACTCTACAGGGAACCAGCATCCGAGGATGGTCTCCAGCACCTGCCCCCGACATTCTCTCTGGGAAACTCCTTTGGTCTCATCTACTACCCGGACATGCCACACAACTGCAGGAAATGTGGCGGGAAAGGGCATTCGATGAAGACCTGCAAGGAGGACGCCTGCAGGGTTTGCCGGGTGACAGGACACAGCTCCAAGGACTGCCCAAAGAAGAAGACTTGCAACCTATGTGGACAGGCGGACCACCTTTACAAGGACTGCCCACAGCGGGAGAAATCCTGGGCAAGGGTTGCCGCGGCGACCCAGTATCGGGTAGTCACAGCTTCGTCGACCAAGGCAGCTACGACCAAGGCCACAGAGGCCAAGGACAAGGCGGCCAAGAACCCGGCGACCGTGGCTCCAGCCGATGCCCCAGCAGCCACGGAGTCCAGGGAAAAGAAGGGTAAGAAAACTGTTGCCCCCTCCCTGGTCCCCCCCCCTGTCACCCCTGTCCAAACCCCTCCCCCCCCGGCCAACCCTACTGAGGATTCCACTACCTCCACCTCATTTCCCTACTCCTCAGTTGGTCTCCTCACCCCCCCCCCAAAGCCCACTCTCCCTCCCCAGACCATGAGAGCAGAGGGCCTCAGCACTCTTGCACTTTTCACCGAGGAGGATTTTCCAGCTCTTGTCTCCTCAGGTACAGGCCAAAGGAAAAGGAAGGTGGAAGATAGTCCTGTCGCAGAACCTTCCAAGCTGTTCATTGTGGACCCCAATCCACCCCAGGAAGAGGAGGATGGCCTCCTCCCAGAACCGGACGTGTTGGAGCAGATGGTGGAGTCCCTTGTGGCCGAAGAAGAAATGGAGGAGTCGGAAGCCACTGAGGCACCATCCCTGCTTGATCAGCTAGCAGAAGAGGGTCTGCTGGAGATACCCTTACCAGCAGGTGCCAAAGAGGAAGAACCGCCCGACCGGAGTGGTAACTAAGGCACACCGCCTGCTCTAACTTTCTCTTTCCTCCAATGACTGCTAACATTAACATCTTTTCCATTAATGTTAGGAGCATCAGAGACAAGTTCCGACGTCAGACAATTTTTACGTTCCTTAACACTCAGTCTAGTGATGTATTTTTCCTGCAGGAATGCTCCCTTCCCTCCTCTAGGTCCTTCAACCATCTGGCCAGGGAGTGGACCCATGGCCCATCCTACTGGTCTGGCGGGGGCGACTGTAGGTCCGCGGGGGTCGCCGTGCTGATCAGGGGAAGCGCCTTCACATTGGACTCTGTTCAGGAAATCGTCTGCGGCAGGTTACTGCTCGTGGATGGCACCTGGGCGGGAGAACCTGTCAGGTTCATCAATGTGTATGCTTCTCCTGTGAAGAGCGATCGACTGGAGCTCCTCCAAGCCCTGCGCCCTCAGCTCGCTACCGCCAGGACGGTAGTGATGGCCGGGGATTTCAACTGCCTGATTGAGGAGGATGGACGCAGTTCTGGAACGGCTGCCAAGTTGGACGTCACATCCAAACTGCTCATTGAGATGGTGACCGAAGCCTCTCTTGTGGACGTTGTTGGCTCCATCGGACACGGATCCGTGAACTATTCATGGTGCCGATCCGATGGCTCGCTGCGTTCCAGGATTGACTTTGTGTTTACCTCTCGGGCGGTTGGGCGGAGTGGGCACTCGATGGTCCCCTGCTTCTTCTCTGACCACAGAGCCATTCACTTTCAAGGTGTGCTGGGCCATGGCTTCCCCATTGGCCCGGGCTCCTGGAAGCTGAACTGCTCTCTGCTGGAAAAGGGTGAGATTCTGGAGGAGCTTAGAGCTGCCTACTCCACGTGGCGGGCCTACAAGGCGGGCTTCCAGTCTGTTTCTGACTGGTGGGAATACGTTAAACTCGAGTTCCGTTTCTTCTTTCAGGCAAAGAGTCAACAACAGGCGTGTCTGAAGAGGAGGGACTTCAGGAGACTCCAGCGTGAGCTGCGTTCCCTGCAGGACCTTCTTCGATGCGGCTGGGACGTGAGAGAGGAGCTGGAGGAGACTAAGAGGAGCCTGAAAAGGCACTTCGAGGAGGAGTCCGAGCGAATTGTCTTCCGTTCCAAAGTGGAGAACCTGGAGAAGGGTGAGAAATGTAACTCGTTCTTTTTCAGGAAACTCCACGCCGGTCACACGCCCATGAATGAACTACGAGACGAGAGTGGAAACATGCGACGCGGGAAAGAGAACGTGATGAAGGTCGTCAGCGACTTCTACAGCGAACTCTACGCCCGCAAGACTACTGACCCCGAGGCCGCCGATAAGTTCCTGTCAGGTATCACTAACCATCTTGACCCTGCAGACGCGGCGGCCATGGATGTTCCTCTGACGGTGGACGAGCTGCTCTCGGCCGCCAAATCCTTTAGTTCTGGCAGGACACCGGGCAGTGACGGCCTCCCAGCAGAGCTCTATGTAGCGCTGGGAGACCTAATCTGTCCGGACCTGTTAGGGCTGTATGAGGAGATGGTGGTGGAGGGCAGAATGCCTCCATCTCTGAGGGAAGGAATGGTCACGATCCTGTACAAGCGTAAAGGAGAGAGGTGCGACCTGAAGAATTGGCGTCCCATCACCCTTCTGAACGTCGACTACAAGATCCTGGCCAAGACGATGGCAACGAGATTGAAGACTGTTATCGGACGGATCATCCACCCGGATCAGACCTGCGGCATCCCCGGACGTCGCATCGCAGACAGCCTGGCTCTCATGCGGGACACGGTCGAGTACATCAAAGCCCGCCGGGTGCACGCAGCCCTGATCTCGTTGGATCAGGAAAAGGCCTTCGACCGTGTTTCCCATGAGTTCCTGGGCAAAGCTCTGCACAGGTTAGGTTTGGGTAACATGTTTTGCTTGTATGTCCAACTAATGTATTTTGATATTCACAGCTCGGTGTTGGTAAACGGCTGGAAGACTGACCCCTTCCCGGTCCTCTCAGGGGTCAGACAAGGCTGTCCTCTGTCACCTCTTCTTTTTGTTTGTGTTATAGAACTCTTTGCAGAGGCTATCCGGCGGAATGGAGAGATCAGAGGGATCACCGCACCAGGACCAGAACGCTTCGAGGTCAAGTGCTCGCTCTACATGGACGACGTGACCGTCTTCTGCGCGGACCGGCGCTCAGTCGACACCCTCGTCCAGACCTGTGAGACCTTCGGACGGGCTTCGGGAGCCAAAGTCAACTGCGGGAAGTCGGAAGCCATGCTCTTCGGGGACTGGCAGCCGGCCTCTTCCGCCCCCTTCCCTTTCAGCATCCAGCCGGATTTCATCAAGGTTCTTGGAGTCTGGTTCGGGAAGGAAGGAGCACCCCTCAAGTCCTGGGAGGAACGCTTGACCAAGATCACCCAACGGATCGGTCTGTGGAGCCTCAGACGCCTCACCTGTGAGGGCAAAGCACTGGTCCTGCGTAACGAGGTACTGCCCGTGCTGCAGTACACGGCCCAGGCCTGGCCCCCCCTTGCCACCGTGTGCAGGGCCATTACCAGGACGGTGTTTCGTTTTGTCTGGGGATCCAAGATGGACAGAGTAAAGCGGAGCATCATGTACAAGGATCCTCGCAAGGGTGGGAAGGGCGTACCCGATATCCCCACCCTCCTGCGATCCTCCTTCGTATGTGACTGCGTTCGCCGAACTCTGCGAGTCAAGAGAGGTTCCGCGGGTGGGTCCATGTCTCGCTTCTTCCTGCTCCCCCTTTGGAGACGGTTAGGCTGGGACAAGTGGGACAGCTCCTTCCCCTACAACTGGACGGCGCCATGGTTCTACGGAGACGTGGTTCGGTTTGTGAGGGAACACCAACTGGAGGGACTCAAGCCTGATTTGTGGAAGCCAAAGACTATCCACAAACTCATCAGAGCCAAGGACGAAATGGAGAACATTCCAGGACTTCATCACGACACACTGGAGACTGTTTGGACAAACGTGTCATCGGCTGGATTGACCAACGGGCACAAGGACTTGTCATGGATGGCGATACAGGGTGGACTGCCCGTCCGGTCATTCATGCACGCCCGGAACCTGTGCAAAACCCGGTACTGCCCAAGGTGCCCCTTCGTGGAGGAAACATCGCTGCACGCCTTTTGGGACTGCCGTTTCGCACAGCGCCTGTTGGTTGCCCTGGAGGATGACCTGAGGAACTCCGTCCCCAGAGGGAGCCTATCGTACCATTCCGTACTTTATGGACTCTTCCCTGGGACTCACACCGTTGGAGCCATCCAGGAGGCTTGGCGCCTTATGAACTGCTTTAAGGACGCTATTTGGGTCGCCAGGAACCGGCTCATCTTGAAGAGGGAGAGGATGTCTATCCAGGATTGCCGCAGGCTGATCCACAGCCTGCTCAGAGACTATTCCATCATGGACAGTCCGGACGACAGCGCCGAGGAGGAGGTTTAGACCTCTTCCATGCCCCCTCCCTCCTTTTCCCGTTATGTGCGTCTTTCAATAAAGCTTCGGGCCTGTGATTTCCCCACCCTATCTCCCTTTTCCCCTACCCCCATCCCCCAATCGCCGGTTCGTCGTTATTTATGGTCTAACTTTTTCTTTCAGCTTGAGTGTTATGGATAAGCATAGGAGTGTGATGTATAGTTTAGTGCGTCGTACTCTATGGCTATGTAAGAAGGATTGTATAGTTCTGTGTGTACGGGGCTGCGGCACTGTACACGGTTTGTTACCTTTTTGTGAGTAGTGCATGATAATAAAGATGCTGTTAAATCAAAAATCTGTTCTTATCAGTTTAATATCTGATACGTCCCCTATCTGGGGACCATATATTAAATGGATTTTTAGAACAGGGAGATGGAAAAAGAGCTTGCTCTGTCCACTCCACGCATTGACCTGGTATTGCAGTACCTCCAGGAACGGTGCACCCCTTCTTAACCCAGTTTCCAAAAGCAGAACTCAATTCACCTGATTCATATTAGCCCGATTTAATGAATTGGAAGAAAGCATACGTCTTCATATGCACCTCAATTTGGCCCATTCACTTTTCACACTTCCTCCTTTTGTTTTTTATCTTTCACACTTTTGACTTTCTTTATTCATCCAAATAGCAAACTCATCACCACTCAACCTGACCAACTCGGCTATGTCCCCGTGCTGCAGTTCTCTGTCTTATCTAGATCATTTGCAATTGAATGGAATAGATCCCTTTTGGACAAAGTGGATTCACCTGCTGCTGCAGTGACCACAGGTGTGATAACATCTAGAATTGGCATCTGGTGCGATCTCTCCGCTTCCACTCCAAAGAAAGTTACCTGTTTATTCCTATCATGCATTGGTTTTTGGGGTTTTCTTTGAGTAATGATGATCTCTTTAGTAGTCTGTTGGCGCCCTCTCCTGGAGGAATAGTTTGCTTGCTCTTGGACATTCTAAAAGAGAGGTCATGATAGACATTGAGCTTCTGAGCTCAATTGGGGACAGTCATGGGTGATGAATGTTTGCAACCTACTGCGAAGCCTCATACCGCAATATAAGGAACGTCAAATACTAAGAAAGGGCGGCCTATGAAAGAATTACTACTTTCAATAAGTACACTTAAACGGCTAATTGGGAATAGAAAAACTGTAAAAAGCCCTCTGAGAAAGCCCCCCTCTAACCTTTGATAGTAAGCTTTTCTGTAGTCTGCCTGTTGATGTATTTTCCGTTTGAACTGTGCACAACATGAAGAGACGGAACACTGGCGGCTTGTCACAATGCCCCCCGATGACATCACAATAGCGCTGCTGCCTAGAAAACAAGCTGCGCAGAAGAAGTTGTTCTTTGGGTGGGAGGGTGGGCTAGTGGAAGGAGGGGGCAATCTCTTTTTTTCCTGGGTGGTAGGGGGATGACAGGAGAAGGGAAGCGGGTGGTGAGAAAGGTACAGAGGGCAGGGTTTGGGGGCTGGGAAGGAAAGGGAAAAGATTAGGGTTTGGGGATGATGAAAGGGCTTTCTACGGGTAAGGATGGCAAAGGGTGGCAGTGACGGAAAGTCAGGCAACCTGTCCTGTCCGTCTTTTTGTATCGTGAATTGGAAAGACTGCAAGGGGGAGGGGAGTTGCTTGCGCCCTAAAGGAGGAGTTATTCAGATTCATTGCAGTGGGCGGCGGCTGCAAAACGCACCATTCTTCTTGTTTTGGCTCTGCAAAGCAGCCTTTTCAAGGGTTGGCTTGGGTGACAAAATGTCTTGTGTAGGCGTGGGTTTGTCTCCCTCTCGCTCTCTCTCCCTAAGATGTGTCCGGCATAGGCCAGGGTGCCACTCGAGGCCCAAACCAATTCTGGTTATCGCTTCTCGGCCTTTTGGCTAAGATCAAGTGTAGTATCTGTTCTTATCAGTTTAATATCTGATACGTCCCCTATCTGGGGACCATATATTAAATGGATTTTTAGAACAGGGAGATGGAAAAAGAGCTTGCTCTGTCCACTCCACGCATTGACCTGGTATTGCAGTACCTCCAGGAACGGTGCACTCCTTCTTAACCCAGTTTCCAAAAGCAGAACTCAATTCACCTGATTCATATTAGCCCGATTTAATGAATTGGAAGAAAGCATACGTCTTCATATGCACCTCAATTTGGCCCATTCACTTTTCACACTTCCTCCTTTTGTTTTTTATCTTTCACACTTTTGACTTTCTTTATTCATCCAAATAGCAAACTCATCACCACTCAACCTGACCAACTCGGCTATGTCCCCGTGCTGCAGTTCTCTGTCTTATCTAGATCATTTGCAATTGAATGGAATAGATCCCTTTTGGACAAAGTGGATTCACCTGCTGCTGCAGTGACCACAGGTGTGATAACATCTAGAATTGGCATCTGGTGCGATCTCTCCGCTTCCACTCCAAAGAAAGTTACCTGTTTATTCCTATCATGCATTGGTTTTTGGGGTTTTCTTTGAGTAATGATGATCTCTTTAGTAGTCTGTTGGCGCCCTCTCCTGGAGGAATAGTTTGCTTGCTCTTGGACATTCTAAAAGAGAGGTCATGATAGACATTGAGCTTCTGAGCTCAATTGGGGACAGTCATGGGTGATGAATGTTTGCAACCTACTGCGAAGCCTCATACCGCAATATAAGGAACGTCAAATACTAAGAAAGGGCGGCCTATGAAAGAATTACTACTTTCAATAAGTACACTTAAACGGCTAATTGGGAATAGAAAAACTGTAAAAAGCCCTCTGAGAAAGCCCCCCTCTAACCTTTGATAGTAAGCTTTTCTGTAGTCTGCCTGTTGATGTATTTTCCGTTTGAACTGTGCACAACATGAAGAGACGGAACACTGGCGGCTTGTCACAATGCCCCCCGATGACATCACAATAGCGCTGCTGCCTAGAAAACAAGCTGCGCAGAAGAAGTTGTTCTTTGGGTGGGAGGGTGGGCTAGTGGAAGGAGGGGGCAATCTCTTTTTTTCCCGGGTGGTAGGGGGATGACAGGAGAAGGGAAGCGGGTGGTGAGAAAGGTACAGAGGGCAGGGTTTGGGGGCTGGGAAGGAAAGGGAAAAGATTAGGGTTTGGGGATGATGAAAGGGCTTTCTACGGGTAAGGATGGCAAAGGGTGGCAGTGACGGAAAGTCAGGCAACCTGTCCTGTCCGTCTTTTTGTATCGTGAATTGGAAAGACTGCAAGGGGGAGGGGAGTTGCTTGCGCCCTAAAGGAGGAGTTATTCAGATTCATTGCAGTGGGCGGCGGCTGCAAAACGCACCATTCTTCTTGTTTTGGCTCTGCAAAGCAGCCTTTTCAAGGGTTGGCTTGGGTGACAAAATGTCTTGTGTAGGCGTGGGTTTGTCTCCCTCTCGCTCTCTCTCCCTAAGATGTGTCCGGCATAGGCCAGGGTGCCACTCGAGGCCCAAACCAATTCTGGTTATCGCTTCTCGGCCTTTTGGCTAAGATCAAGTGCTTTTCAGGCAGGAGATCCTAGTTGACGGGCACTCGGGTACCCCTCTCCTTGGCCTGGCAGGATCGTCCACTTCGGTGGGCTTCACCTGCCTGCTGCTTTTGGGGAGAGGGATTAGTCCCAGGGTAACGGGTTGCGATCCCCACCAGCGCTCAGGTGTTCTCTGTACAGAACTCTGGGTGCGCAGGTTGCAAGTGGCGGCAATTTGCATTTGTTGCGTTTTTCCATGGAGGTTGACCCCAACCTCGTGCCTCCCTTTGCGAGGCTGAAAAATACCGTCCGGGTCCACTTTACGGATGGTGGTTCCGATTCTAGGAATTTGGGGTATGTAGTCCAGGACGTGCTCGAGAAACTTCTCCATGTGAGGAAGGAAGAAATTTTGTCCATCCAGGACTACCCCAGACGTGGAGACTATGATGTTACGTTCACAGGAGAAGGGATTTTCAGAGATGTATTGAACAGGGTAAGACAGGTTGAAGATGATCCAGTGTTAAATGGGATCCAGGTTATCGAGCACGTCCTGGATGAGGTAAAAATGGTTGTTGTAAAAATATTCTCACCTTTTGTTACTGCTCCTGAAATCATGTCCTTTTTAGCTATTTATTTCAAGAGTGTTAAGTGTATTGGTAAGATTTTAAATGAATTTAATATATGGACATCTAAATGGAAATTTTTAGTCAAATGTGTAAGGAATCCTTACGTACCGGGTGGGGTGCAGCTCCCACCCGCCCGGTTCAAGATAGGACAAACAAATGGGGATTTTTATTTTTCTGGTATGCCCGCTTATTGTAGGATCTGTGGAAAATATGGCCATGCTAAAGAGCATTGTAAGTCAACATGTAGGAATTGTGCTGCTCAGGATCATGAAACAAAAGATTGTAAAAAGGAAAAGAAATGCAGTTTTTGTCAGACCCCTGGTCATTTTTATTTTTCATGTCCTCACAGGTTCCGGGAGGAGGAGCAGAGGGGAAAGCCCAACACATCCGGACAGGAGCCATCAGATCGGACCACCCATCAGGAGGAGGAACAACAACCCGGAGCCTCAGGAGGTGGCGAGAGTGTGCCACCTGACGGTGGCTCCTCCGAGGCTGTGACGGGTAAAAAATCTGACCACAAGAGCTGGCTACATGACCACAGGGAAGGCAAAAGGAGGGCTGAGAAAGATCAAAAAGGTACCGTCGGTAAGACCAAGAGGGAGCGACAAAAGGTCGACACCGAGTCCCACACGCAGTCTGGGTCACCTAATACCGAGGGTGGTGACTGGTCAGTGGTTTCCCGAAAAAAGAAGAAAGATAGTTCTGTGGGGGCAGTTTGTGGGGAACAGATGGACACGTCTCCGGAAGGGGTTGTGGACGCTGGGCCCCCTCCTGGGGTCCTGGACCCTGTCCCTTCGGGTGGGGTTCGGGACCTTGCTGCCTCCGGGGACTCAGAGGCTCTGCCATGTGCACAACCCCCCACTGTAAGACGACCTTCCTTAGGTCAGGGGGGTGTGGCGGAGCCTCAAGGGGACCCACCTGATACAGACCTAAACGATCAGCCAATGGAGACCCAGCGCGTGGTGCCTGTCAGCCCTCCGAGCTACGCCGATGTAGTGTCGGGTTCTTTTCCAAGTGGTAGTCTTTCCTCCTCCACGGAGTCGCTCATTACGGTCGGATCGATTGAGAGCGAGAGCGCAAATTCGGTGGTCTGATCGGGCTCCTCGGATAGGTAAACTTCTTGCTCTTACTAACCCACTAACCTTTTTTTATGATGGCAGAGCTGAAAGGTATTTCTCTTAATGTAAGAGGCATAAAAACTAAAATAAGAAGAACCGCCCTTTTAAATTTTTTAACATGCCTTACTGCATCAGTGTTCTTTTTACAGGAGTGTAACATCCCAAATAAGATGTCTTATCAAAAATATAAGGAAGAGTGGAAACATGGGCCATCCGTCTGGTCAGGGTCTAATGCCATAGGATCAGCAGGGGTCGCTATACTTTTTAAAGGGGATGTTTTAATTGATTTTATCCAGGAAATTTTACCAGGTCGCATTTTATTGGTTAAAGCTTTTATACATGGTAAAAGATGGCAGTTTTTAAATTTTTATGGGTCACCTGATAAAAATGAGAGAACTGAAATGTTAGAGCTTTTACCTTTATTTATTAATAATTCTGAACCTTTTATTTTGGCAGGTGATTTTAATTGTGTTTTAAAAGGTGAAAACCGGCGTTCCAGTTCTGTAAGTAGAAACTATGACAAAACCTCGGGAATACTAAGTAACATCATAAAAGACGCCAGATTAATTGATGTATATAAAGAGTGTAATAGAGGTAGCCCGGAGGACGCCGGTTTCACCTGGAGCAATGCTATTTGTAGCTCAAGGATAGATTTTATCTTTGGTTCAGACAAAATAATACCTACGAAATGTGAAGTTTTAACCAATATTTTTTCAGATCACAAACTTTTATCTTTTAGTGTCAAAACAAATGAAAACAAGAAGTGTGGTAAGAAAACTTGGAAAATGAATGTGTCCCTTTTAAATGACCCACAGATTTTATCAGATTTTATTACATTTTATCAAAAATGTAGGAGGGATAAAAGCCCTAATCTTTCTATAAGTGCATGGTGGGAGAGGATGAAGGTAAAAATAAGAGATTTTTTTATTAAAAAAAGTATACATAAAGCCAAAGAAAGATATGAGGTGTATAAAGCCCTAAATACCCGGTTACAGACATTGATTAAATTTAAAGATAATGGTTTGGAGGTGGATAATGATATTTTAAAATTAAAAGAGGAAATAGCAAAATGGATAGAGCAAAAAGGTAAAGAAATTATTTTCCGCTCCAGAGTCAAAAATATAGAAAAAGATGAAAAATGCTCCCGTTATTTCTTCATGAAAAATAAAAAGGAAAAGGTAATATTTGATAATATTGATGGGGAAAAGAATATAACAACTATGTTGGGAAAAGTGGAGGAATATTTTACTAATCTTTTTAATGAGAAAACAGTTGATCAAAATTTACTGAATGATTCATTAGAAGAACTAAACTGTGTTTTAGACCCGACCTCCCAAGAGTTTTTATCCCAAGTTTTAACCCATCAAGAGATTTTAGAAACTATTAAGAGTTTTAAAAGCGGTAAAGTTCCTGGTCCTGATGGCATCCCCATAGAGTTTTATGTGAGTTTTTATGACATTTTAAAAGATGATTTGTTTTCTCTTTTTACTGAGGTTTTTAACAATAAGATTTTACTTAATTCATGGAAGAAAGGAGAAGTCTCATTGTTATTCAAAAAAGGTGACAAATCAAAGCTGGAGAATTGGAGGCCCATTACCCTTCTAAACTGTGATTATAAAATAATGGCAAAAATCTGTGCAAATCGACTTAAAACGGTAATTAGCAAAATTGTGCATTCAAACCAAGTATGCGGAGTGCCAGGAAGGAGTATATGGGATAACCTGAATCTAGTAAAAGATTGTATGGAGGATGTCAAGAGCAGAAAAGGGAAAATGGCGATTTTATCAATTGATTTTGAAAAAGCATTTGATCGTGTCTCACATTTTTACCTTTTTAAAGTTTTAGAAAAGATGGGCATACCAGACGGGTTTTTATTATCTCTTAAGGCGTTTTATACTGATTGCACAAGTAAGATTTTAGTAAATGGTTTTAAGTCACAGGATGTGCTTTTAAAATCAGGGGTGAAGCAGGGGTGCCCCTTGTCCCCACTACTTTTTATCTGTGCACTTGAACCCTTACTGTGTGCTATACGGCGAGATGAGAGGATCCGTGGTGTACCTCTACCTGGGGGCAAAGGAGTGGAGGCCAAGGTAGTAGGTTACATGGATGACGTGGCATTCCTCTGTCGTGACGCCCCTTCGCTGACAAGAGCTATTGATCGTATTCAACCCTTTTGTTTGTCCTCAGGTTTTAAGATAAATTTTAATAAATGTAATATTTTAAATGTGGGGGGAATGCTTTTAACTGATGTTTCCATTGCTGTAACTGAGTCCCTTACTATTTTAGGTGTAACATTCAGTGAGCAAAATGATGGTGGTAGTAGTTGGGACTCAGTTGCTCAGAAAGTTAATATGAAAATATGCATGTGGAACATGAGAAAACTGACAATGGAGGGTAAAGTATTGATTTTAAAAATGGTGATTTTACCCCTTTTATTGTATCTCAGTCTTGTTTTCCCCCCACCTGTGAATGTTTTAAAGAAAATTACTAAAAATTGTTTTACCTTTTTCTGGGGCTCTAAAATGGAGAAGCTGAAAAGAGAGATTGTCATAAAACAAAAGACAAATGGTGGTAAAGATTTTCCTGATTTTAATAGGTTTCTTTTAATCCATTTTTTCTGTTACTGTTTTAATGCCATTTTTAAAGATCACTATTGGTCCTATTTTATGCGTTTTAACACAGGTTTTTTTTATGAGAAAGTTTGGATGGTTTGAAATTGTTTTATCTCTCCCCTATGCTTTTAACCTGCCAGCGCATTATGAGATTTTAAGGAAAATAGTGTCTGATTTTAGCCTAAGTAAGAAAAAAGTAGAGGAATTAACTAATAGTAAGAAACTAATAAAGGAACTACGTAATGATGAGGCAATATGCAGTATTAACAGATTTGATGATGATAAAAGTAAATGTATTTGGAAAGTAATTAGTGTCTTTTATCTTTTTAATGAACAGAGAGATCTGGCTTGGAGCTGTGCGCACCAGTGTCTTCCTTGCCGGGCATTCCAGTATAGAAGAGGATTTGTGAGGTCTGCCATCTGCCCAAGATCCGGATGCCAAGAACAAGAGACTGTAAAGCATATATTATGGACTTGTTGGTTTGCAAAACGGTTCTGGAGAAGACTTTGCCCCCTGTTGGAAAAGATGGCAGGCCTCAAGGACTTGGACTATCATGCCATATTGTACGGACTTGTGGAATGCCCAACACCGGACCAAAAAATAATGGCTTGGAAGACACTGAACTGTGCCAAGTCAGCTCTCTGGAAAGCACGGAACATTGCTATTTTTAAACAAGATATTTTATCAGTGAATGATGTTTTAAAATTATGTATTAGCGAAATGTATATTTATTTTTTAATTGACAAGAAAAAGGACGTAACTGTGTCCAAAAAATGGCTTGCCAGCCAATGGAATTCTTTCATTTAAATGTTTGTACATGTTTTATTGTTTTTACATATATGTTATTATAAATTTCATTCGCTGTAAATCTTGTTAAATTTTAAAATAAACTGGTTTTACCCCTAAGAGGGGGTAGCCAAATTAAAAAAAAATCTGTTCTTATCAGTTTAATATCTGATACGTCCCCTATCTGGGGACCATATATTAAATGGATTTTTAGAACAGGGAGATGGAAAAAGAGCTTGCTCTGTCCACTCCACGCATTGACCTGGTATTGCAGTACCTCCAGGAACGGTGCACCCCTTCTTAACCCAGTTTCCAAAAGCAGAACTCAATTCACCTGATTCATATTAGCCCGATTTAATGAATTGGAAGAAAGCATACGTCTTCATATGCACCTCAATTTGGCCCATTCACTTTTCACACTTCCTCCTTTTGTTTTTTATCTTTCACACTTTTGACTTTCTTTATTCATCCAAATAGCAAACTCATCACCACTCAACCTGACCAACTCGGCTATGTCCCCGTGCTGCAGTTCTCTGTCTTATCTAGATCATTTGCAATTGAATGGAATAGATCCCTTTTGGACAAAGTGGATTCACCTGCTGCTGCAGTGACCACAGGTGTGATAACATCTAGAATTGGCATCTGGTGCGATCTCTCCGCTTCCACTCCAAAGAAAGTTACCTGTTTATTCCTATCATGCATTGGTTTTTGGGGTTTTCTTTGAGTAATGATGATCTCTTTAGTAGTCTGTTGGCGCCCTCTCCTGGAGGAATAGTTTGCTTGCTCTTGGACATTCTAAAAGAGAGGTCATGATAGACATTGAGCTTCTGAGCTCAATTGGGGACAGTCATGGGTGATGAATGTTTGCAACCTACTGCGAAGCCTCATACCGCAATATAAGGAACGTCAAATACTAAGAAAGGGCGGCCTATGAAAGAATTACTACTTTCAATAAGTACACTTAAACGGCTAATTGGGAATAGAAAAACTGTAAAAAGCCCTCTGAGAAAGCCCCCCTCTAACCTTTGATAGTAAGCTTTTCTGTAGTCTGCCTGTTGATGTATTTTCCGTTTGAACTGTGCACAACATGAAGAGACGGAACACTGGCGGCTTGTCACAATGCCCCCCGATGACATCACAATAGCGCTGCTGCCTAGAAAACAAGCTGCGCAGAAGAAGTTGTTCTTTGGGTGGGAGGGTGGGCTAGTGGAAGGAGGGGGCAATCTCTTTTTTTCCCGGGTGGTAGGGGGATGACAGGAGAAGGGAAGCGGGTGGTGAGAAAGGTACAGAGGGCAGGGTTTGGGGGCTGGGAAGGAAAGGGAAAAGATTAGGGTTTGGGGATGATGAAAGGGCTTTCTACGGGTAAGGATGGCAAAGGGTGGCAGTGACGGAAAGTCAGGCAACCTGTCCTGTCCGTCTTTTTGTATCGTGAATTGGAAAGACTGCAAGGGGGAGGGGAGTTGCTTGCGCCCTAAAGGAGGAGTTATTCAGATTCATTGCAGTGGGCGGCGGCTGCAAAACGCACCATTCTTCTTGTTTTGGCTCTGCAAAGCAGCCTTTTCAAGGGTTGGCTTGGGTGACAAAATGTCTTGTGTAGGCGTGGGTTTGTCTCCCTCTCGCTCTCTCTCCCTAAGATGTGTCCGGCATAGGCCAGGGTGCCACTCGAGGCCCAAACCAATTCTGGTTATCGCTTCTCGGCCTTTTGGCTAAGATCAAGTGTAGTATCTGTTCTTATCAGTTTAATATCTGATACGTCCCCTATCTGGGGACCATATATTAAATGGATTTTTAGAACAGGGAGATGGAAAAAGAGCTTGCTCTGTCCACTCCACGCATTGACCTGGTATTGCAGTACCTCCAGGAACGGTGCACCCCTTCTTAACCCAGTTTCCAAAAGCAGAACTCAATTCACCTGATTCATATTAGCCCGATTTAATGAATTGGAAGAAAGCATACGTCTTCATATGCACCTCAATTTGGCCCATTCACTTTTCACACTTCCTCCTTTTGTTTTTTATCTTTCACACTTTTGACTTTCTTTATTCATCCAAATAGCAAACTCATCACCACTCAACCTGACCAACTCGGCTATGTCCCCGTGCTGCAGTTCTCTGTCTTATCTAGATCATTTGCAATTGAATGGAATAGATCCCTTTTGGACAAAGTGGATTCACCTGCTGCTGCAGTGACCACAGGTGTGATAACATCTAGAATTGGCATCTGGTGCGATCTCTCCGCTTCCACTCCAAAGAAAGTTACCTGTTTATTCCTATCATGCATTGGTTTTTGGGGTTTTCTTTGAGTAATGATGATCTCTTTAGTAGTCTGTTGGCGCCCTCTCCTGGAGGAATAGTTTGCTTGCTCTTGGACATTCTAAAAGAGAGGTCATGATAGACATTGAGCTTCTGAGCTCAATTGGGGACAGTCATGGGTGATGAATGTTTGCAACCTACTGCGAAGCCTCATACCGCAATATAAGGAACGTCAAATACTAAGAAAGGGCGGCCTATGAAAGAATTACTACTTTCAATAAGTACACTTAAACGGCTAATTGGGAATAGAAAAACTGTAAAAAGCCCTCTGAGAAAGCCCCCCTCTAACCTTTGATAGTAAGCTTTTCTGTAGTCTGCCTGTTGATGTATTTTCCGTTTGAACTGTGCACAACATGAAGAGACGGAACACTGGCGGCTTGTCACAATGCCCCCCGATGACATCACAATAGCGCTGCTGCCTAGAAAACAAGCTGCGCAGAAGAAGTTGTTCTTTGGGTGGGAGGGTGGGCTAGTGGAAGGAGGGGGCAATCTCTTTTTTTCCCGGGTGGTAGGGGGATGACAGGAGAAGGGAAGCGGGTGGTGAGAAAGGTACAGAGGGCAGGGTTTGGGGGCTGGGAAGGAAAGGGAAAAGATTAGGGTTTGGGGATGATGAAAGGGCTTTCTACGGGTAAGGATGGCAAAGGGTGGCAGTGACGGAAAGTCAGGCAACCTGTCCTGTCCGTCTTTTTGTATCGTGAATTGGAAAGACTGCAAGGGGGAGGGGAGTTGCTTGCGCCCTAAAGGAGGAGTTATTCAGATTCATTGCAGTGGGCGGCGGCTGCAAAACGCACCATTCTTCTTGTTTTGGCTCTGCAAAGCAGCCTTTTCAAGGGTTGGCTTGGGTGACAAAATGTCTTGTGTAGGCGTGGGTTTGTCTCCCTCTCGCTCTCTCTCCCTAAGATGTGTCCGGCATAGGCCAGGGTGCCACTCGAGGCCCAAACCAATTCTGGTTATCGCTTCTCGGCCTTTTGGCTAAGATCAAGTGTAGTATCTGTTCTTATCAGTTTAATATCTGATACGTCCCCTATCTGGGGACCATATATTAAATGGATTTTTAGAACAGGGAGATGGAAAAAGAGCTTGCTCTGTCCACTCCACGCATTGACCTGGTATTGCAGTACCTCCAGGAACGGTGCACCCCTTCTTAACCCAGTTTCCAAAAGCAGAACTCAATTCACCTGATTCATATTAGCCCGATTTAATGAATTGGAAGAAAGCATACGTCTTCATATGCACCTCAATTTGGCCCATTCACTTTTCACACTTCCTCCTTTTGTTTTTTATCTTTCACACTTTTGACTTTCTTTATTCATCCAAATAGCAAACTCATCACCACTCAACCTGACCAACTCGGCTATGTCCCCGTGCTGCAGTTCTCTGTCTTATCTAGATCATTTGCAATTGAATGGAATAGATCCCTTTTGGACAAAGTGGATTCACCTGCTGCTGCAGTGACCACAGGTGTGATAACATCTAGAATTGGCATCTGGTGCGATCTCTCCGCTTCCACTCCAAAGAAAGTTACCTGTTTATTCCTATCATGCATTGGTTTTTGGGGTTTTCTTTGAGTAATGATGATCTCTTTAGTAGTCTGTTGGCGCCCTCTCCTGGAGGAATAGTTTGCTTGCTCTTGGACATTCTAAAAGAGAGGTCATGATAGACATTGAGCTTCTGAGCTCAATTGGGGACAGTCATGGGTGATGAATGTTTGCAACCTACTGCGAAGCCTCATACCGCAATATAAGGAACGTCAAATACTAAGAAAGGGCGGCCTATGAAAGAATTACTACTTTCAATAAGTACACTTAAACGGCTAATTGGGAATAGAAAAACTGTAAAAAGCCCTCTGAGAAAGCCCCCCTCTAACCTTTGATAGTAAGCTTTTCTGTAGTCTGCCTGTTGATGTATTTTCCGTTTGAACTGTGCACAACATGAAGAGACGGAACACTGGCGGCTTGTCACAATGCCCCCCGATGACATCACAATAGCGCTGCTGCCTAGAAAACAAGCTGCGCAGAAGAAGTTGTTCTTTGGGTGGGAGGGTGGGCTAGTGGAAGGAGGGGGCAATCTCTTTTTTTCCCGGGTGGTAGGGGGATGACAGGAGAAGGGAAGCGGGTGGTGAGAAAGGTACAGAGGGCAGGGTTTGGGGGCTGGGAAGGAAAGGGAAAAGATTAGGGTTTGGGGATGATGAAAGGGCTTTCTACGGGTAAGGATGGCAAAGGGTGGCAGTGACGGAAAGTCAGGCAACCTGTCCTGTCCGTCTTTTTGTATCGTGAATTGGAAAGACTGCAAGGGGGAGGGGAGTTGCTTGCGCCCTAAAGGAGGAGTTATTCAGATTCATTGCAGTGGGCGGCGGCTGCAAAACGCACCATTCTTCTTGTTTTGGCTCTGCAAAGCAGCCTTTTCAAGGGTTGGCTTGGGTGACAAAATGTCTTGTGTAGGCGTGGGTTTGTCTCCCTCTCGCTCTCTCTCCCTAAGATGTGTCCGGCATAGGCCAGGGTGCCACTCGAGGCCCAAACCAATTCTGGTTATCGCTTCTCGGCCTTTTGGCTAAGATCAAGTGTAGTATCTGTTCTTATCAGTTTAATATCTGATACGTCCCCTATCTGGGGACCATATATTAAATGGATTTTTAGAACAGGGAGATGGAAAAAGAGCTTGCTCTGTCCACTCCACGCATTGACCTGGTATTGCAGTACCTCCAGGAACGGTGCACCCCTTCTTAACCCAGTTTCCAAAAGCAGAACTCAATTCACCTGATTCATATTAGCCCGATTTAATGAATTGGAAGAAAGCATACGTCTTCATATGCACCTCAATTTGGCCCATTCACTTTTCACACTTCCTCCTTTTGTTTTTTATCTTTCACACTTTTGACTTTCTTTATTCATCCAAATAGCAAACTCATCACCACTCAACCTGACCAACTCGGCTATGTCCCCGTGCTGCAGTTCTCTGTCTTATCTAGATCATTTGCAATTGAATGGAATAGATCCCTTTTGGACAAAGTGGATTCACCTGCTGCTGCAGTGACCACAGGTGTGATAACATCTAGAATTGGCATCTGGTGCGATCTCTCCGCTTCCACTCCAAAGAAAGTTACCTGTTTATTCCTATCATGCATTGGTTTTTGGGGTTTTCTTTGAGTAATGATGATCTCTTTAGTAGTCTGTTGGCGCCCTCTCCTGGAGGAATAGTTTGCTTGCTCTTGGACATTCTAAAAGAGAGGTCATGATAGACATTGAGCTTCTGAGCTCAATTGGGGACAGTCATGGGTGATGAATGTTTGCAACCTACTGCGAAGCCTCATACCGCAATATAAGGAACGTCAAATACTAAGAAAGGGCGGCCTATGAAAGAATTACTACTTTCAATAAGTACACTTAAACGGCTAATTGGGAATAGAAAAACTGTAAAAAGCCCTCTGAGAAAGCCCCCCTCTAACCTTTGATAGTAAGCTTTTCTGTAGTCTGCCTGTTGATGTATTTTCCGTTTGAACTGTGCACAACATGAAGAGACGGAACACTGGCGGCTTGTCACAATGCCCCCCGATGACATCACAATAGCGCTGCTGCCTAGAAAACAAGCTGCGCAGAAGAAGTTGTTCTTTGGGTGGGAGGGTGGGCTAGTGGAAGGAGGGGGCAATCTCTTTTTTTCCCGGGTGGTAGGGGGATGACAGGAGAAGGGAAGCGGGTGGTGAGAAAGGTACAGAGGGCAGGGTTTGGGGGCTGGGAAGGAAAGGGAAAAGATTAGGGTTTGGGGATGATGAAAGGGCTTTCTACGGGTAAGGATGGCAAAGGGTGGCAGTGACGGAAAGTCAGGCAACCTGTCCTGTCCGTCTTTTTGTATCGTGAATTGGAAAGACTGCAAGGGGGAGGGGAGTTGCTTGCGCCCTAAAGGAGGAGTTATTCAGATTCATTGCAGTGGGCGGCGGCTGCAAAACGCACCATTCTTCTTGTTTTGGCTCTGCAAAGCAGCCTTTTCAAGGGTTGGCTTGGGTGACAAAATGTCTTGTGTAGGCGTGGGTTTGTCTCCCTCTCGCTCTCTCTCCCTAAGATGTGTCCGGCATAGGCCAGGGTGCCACTCGAGGCCCAAACCAATTCTGGTTATCGCTTCTCGGCCTTTTGGCTAAGATCAAGTGTAGTATCTGTTCTTATCAGAACAAACTGAGCTAGCTACACTTGACGAGATACGATCAGGGAGACAAGCTCCGAAGCCCAGCCGAGACCGAAAGAGGGAGATCGAACGGAAGAAGAGCTTGGCAGAAAGAAGCAAGAAGACGAAGGCTCGGAGAAGACTTGGGGAGACCAGAGGAACTTCGAGGAGGAACACAGCGGGAGAAGACACCCGGAGAAGAATCCAAGATCCAGCTCCGGGAACTCAAGCAGGAACCAGCCATGGCAAGCAAGCCAGAGAAGGCAGCCAAGAAGGCTCAGGACCCAGGGACCTCCAGGAAGGCTCATCCAGAGGCTTCTTCGGCCCAAGAGGCCCCTACCTCCGACGCCAGCCAGCCGGAGGGAGCCCGGACGCCGCCTGAAAAGGCTCCAACCCTGGAGCCTTGGATGCGGCAGACGGTCGCCCTGAAGCTGAAGGCGGTGGATGGTAGGTTGCCGGACATGTCCAGCGACGTGTTCTGCAAGAAGATGATTCTGGATCAGGGCTTCTCCAGGGCGGAAACCCTGAGTGTCCAGACCTTCATGACTGGCATTTTTCTGGTAACCTTTGCCACGGTGAATGCCTGCAGGAGATACTGGGAGGCGATGAACGCAGCGATGCCGGACTCCCCTTTTCATTCTTTTTTAGGATCCTGTCCTATACAGAGGGATGAGAAGAGGATCACGGTCTCCATGCGGAACCCGCACACCCCAGGAAGAGACATCTCCACGTTCCTGGGACGTCTCTGCACAGTGGTGAGGGAGCCATCCCACATCCTTAACGGCAACGGATTCTGGACGGGTAAGTGGTCAGTAACCGTTCGACTCCACAGGGAACCAGCATCCGAGGATGGTCTCCAGCACCTGCCCCCGACATTCTCTCTGGGAAACTCCTTTGGTCTCATCTACTACCCGGACATGCCACACAACTGCAGGAAATGTGGCGGGAAAGGGCATTCGATGAAGACCTGCAAGGAGGACGCCTGCAGGGTTTGCCGGGTGACAGGACACAGCTCCAAGGACTGCCCAAAGAAGAAGACTTGCAACCTATGTGGACAGGCGGACCACCTTTACAAGGACTGCCCACAGCGGGAGAAATCCTGGGCAAGGGTTGCCGCGGCGACCCAGTATCGGGTAGTCACAGCTTCGTCGACCAAGGCAGCTACGACCAAGGCCACAGAGGCCAAGGACAAGGCGGCCAAGAACCCAGCGACTGTGGCTCCAGCCGATGCCCCAGCAGCCACGGAGTCCAGGGAAAAGAAGGGTAAGAAAACTGTTGCCCCCTCCCTGGCCCCCCCCCCTGTCACCCCTGTCCAAACCCCTCCCCCCCCGGCCAACCCTACTGAGGATTCCACTACCTCCACCTCATTTCCCTACTCCTCAGTTGGTCTCCTCACCCCCCCCCCAAAGCCCACTCTCCCTCCCCAGACCATGAGAGCAGAGGGCCTCAGCACTCTTGCACTTTTCACCGAGGAGGATTTTCCAGCTCTTGTCTCCTCAGGTACAGGCCAAAGGAAAAGGAAGGTGGAAGATAGTCCTGTCGCAGAACCTTCCAAGCTGTTCATTGTGGACCCCAATCCACCCCAGGAAGAGGAGGATGGCCTCCTCCCAGAACCGGACGTGTTGGAGCAGATGGTGGAGTCCCTTGTGGCCGAAGAAGAAATGGAGGAGTCGGAAGCCACTGAGGCACCATCCCTGCTCGATCAGCTAGAAGAAGAGGGTCTGCTGGAGATACCCTTACCAGCAGGTGCCAAAGAGGAAGAACCGCCCGACCGGAGTGGTAACTAAGGCACACCGCCTGCTCTAACTTTCTCTTTCCTCCAATGACTGCTAACATTAACATCTTTTCCATTAATGTTAGGAGCATCAGAGACAAGTTCCGACGTCAGACAATTTTTGCGTTCCTTAACACTCAGTCTAGTGATGTATTTTTCCTGCAGGAATGCTCCCTTCCCTCCTCTAGGTCCTTCAACCATCTGGCCAGGGAGTGGACCCATGGCCCATCCTACTGGTCTGGCGGGGGCGACTGTAGGTCCGCGGGGGTCGCCGTGCTGATCAGGGGAAGCGCCTTCACATTGGACTCTGTTCAGGAAATCGTCTGCGGCAGGTTACTGCTCGTGGATGGCACCTGGGCGGGAGAACCTGTCAGGTTCATCAATGTGTATGCTTCTCCTGTGAAGAGCGATCGACTGGAGCTCCTCCAAGCCCTGTGCCCTCAGCTCGCTACCGCCAGGACGGTAGTGATGGCCGGGGATTTCAACTGCCCGATCGAGGAGGATGGACGCAGTTCTGGAACGGCTGCCAAGTTGGACGTCACATCCAAACTGCTCATTGAGATGGTGACCGAAGCCTCTCTTGTGGACGTTGTTGGCTCCATCGGACACGGATCCGTGAACTATTCATGGTGCCGATCCGATGGCTCGCTGCGTTCCAGGATTGACTTTGTGTTTACCTCTCGGGCGGTTGGGCGGAGTGGGCACTCGATGGTCCCCTGCTTCTTCTCTGACCACAGAGCCATTCACTTTCAAGGTGTGCTGGGCCATGGCTTCCCCATTGGCCCGGGCTCCTGGAAGCTGAACTGCTCTCTGCTGGAAAAGGGTGAGATTCTGGAGGAGCTTAGAGCTGCCTACTCCACGTGGCGGGCCTACAAGGCGGGCTTCCAGTCTGTTTCTGACTGGTGGGAATACGTTAAACTCGAGTTCCGTTTCTTCTTTCAGGCAAAGAGTCAACAACAGGCGTGTCTGAAGAGGAGGGACTTCAGGAGACTCCAGCGTGAGCTGCGTTCCCTGCAGGACCTTCTTCGATGCGGCTGGGACGTGAGAGAGGAGCTGGAGGAGACTAAGAGGAGCCTGAAAAGGCACTTCGAGGAGGAGTCCGAGCGAATTGTCTTCCGTTCCAAAGTGGAGAACCTGGAGAAGGGTGAGAAATGTAACTCGTTCTTTTTCAGGAAACTCCACGCCGGTCACACGCCCATGAATGAACTACGAGACGAGAGTGGAAGCATACGACGCGGGAAAGAGAACGTGATGAAGGTCGTCAGCGACTTCTACAGCGAACTCTACGCCCGCAAGACTACTGACCCCGAGGCCGCCGATAAGTTCCTGTCAGGTATCACTAACCATCTTGACCCTGCAGACGCGGCGGCCATGGACGTTCCTCTGACGGTGGACGAGCTGCTCTCGGCCGCCAAATCCTTTAGTTCTGGCAGGACACCGGGCAGTGACGGCCTCCCAGCAGAGCTCTATGTAGCGCTGGGAGACCTAATCTGTCCGGACCTGTTAGGGCTGTATGAGGAGATGGTGGTGGAGGGCAGAATGCCTCCATCTCTGAGGGAAGGAATGGTCACGATCCTGTACAAGCGTAAAGGAGAGAGGTGCGACCTGAAGAATTGGCGTCCCATCACCCTTCTGAATGTCGACTACAAGATCCTGGCCAAGACGATGGCAACGAGACTGAAGACGGTTATCGGACGGATCATCCACCCAGATCAGACCTGCGGCATCCCCGGACGTCGCATCGCAGACAGCCTGGCTCTCATGCGGGACACGGTCGAGTACATCAAAGCCCGCCGGGTGCACGCAGCCCTGATCTCGTTGGATCAGGAAAAGGCCTTCGACCGTGTTTCCCATGAGTTCCTGGGCAAAGCTCTGCACAGGTTAGGTTTGGGTAACATGTTTTGTTTGTATGTCCAACTAATGTATTTTGATATTCACAGCTCGGTGTTGGTAAACGGCTGGAAGACTGACCCCTTCCCGGTCCTCTCAGGGGTCAGACAAGGCTGTCCTCTGTCACCTCTTCTTTTTGTTTGTGTTATAGAACTCTTTGCAGAGGCTATCCGGCGGAATGGAGAGATCAGAGGGATCACCGCACCAGGACCAGAACGCTTCGAGGTCAAGTGCTCGCTCTACATGGACGACGTGACCGTCTTCTGCGCGGACCGGCGCTCAGTCGACACCCTCGTCCAGACCTGTGAGACCTTCGGACGGGCTTCGGGAGCCAAAGTCAACTGCGGGAAGTCGGAAGCCATGCTCTTCGGGGACTGGCAGCCGGCCTCTTCCGCCCCCTTCCCTTTCAGCATCCAGCCGGATTTCATCAAGGTTCTTGGAGTCTGGTTCGGGAAGGAAGGAGCAGCCCTCAAGTCCTGGGAGGAACGCTTGACCAAGATCACCCAACGGATCGGTCTGTGGAGCCTCAGACGCCTCACCTGTGAGGGCAAAGCACTGGTCCTGCGTAACGAGGTACTGCCCGTGCTGCAGTACACGGCCCAGGCCTGGCCCCCCCTTGCCACCGTGTGCAGGGCCATTACCAGGACGGTGTTTCGTTTTGTCTGGGGATCCAAGATGGACAGAGTAAAGCGGAGCATCATGTACAAGGATCCTCGCAAGGGTGGGAAGGGCGTACCCGATATCCCCACCCTCCTGCGATCCTCCTTCGTATGTGACTGCGTTCGCCGAACTCTGCGAGTCAAGAGAGGTTCCGCGGGTGGGTCCATGTCTCGCTTCTTCCTGCTCCCCCTTTGGAGACGGTTAGGCTGGGATAAGTGGGACAGCTCCTTCACCTACAACTGGACGGCGCCATGGTTCTACGGAGACGTGGTTCGGTTTGTGAGGGAACACCAACTGGAGGGACTCAAGCCTGATTTGTGGAAGCCAAAGACTATCCACAAACTCATCAGAGCCAAGGACGAAATGGAGAACATTCCAGGACTTCATCACGACACACTGGAGACTGTTTGGACAAACGTGTCATCGGCTGGATTGACCAACGGGCACAAGGACTTGTCATGGATGGCGATACAGGGCGGACTGCCCGTCCGGTCATTCATGCACGCCCGGAACCTGTGCAAAACCCGGTACTGCCCAAGGTGCCCCTTCGTGGAGGAAACATCGCTGCACGCCTTTTGGGACTGCCGTTTCGCACAGCGCCTGTTGGTTGCCCTGGAGGATGACCTGAGGAACTCCGTCCCCAGAGGGAGCCTATCGTACCATTCCGTACTTTATGGACTCTTCCCTGGGACTCACACCGTTGGAGCCATCCAGGAGGCTTGGCGCCTTATGAACTGCTTTAAGGACGCTATTTGGGTCGCCAGGAACCGGCTCATCTTGAAGAGGGAGAGGATGTCTATCCAGGATTGCCGCAGGCTGATCCACAGCCTGCTCAGAGACTATTCCATCATGGACAGTCCGGACGACAGCGCCGAGGAGGAGGTTTAGACCTCTTCCATGCCCCCTCCCTCCTTTTCCCGTTATGTGCGTCTTTCAATAAAGCTTCGGGCCTGTGACTTCCCCACCCTATCCCCCTTTTCCCCTACCCCGATCCCCCAATCGCCGGTTCGTCGTTATTTATTGTCTAACTTTTTCTTTCAGCTTGAGTGTTATGGATAAGCATAGGAGCGTGATGTATAGTTTAGTGCGTCGTACTCTATGGCTATGTAAGAAGGATTGTATATTTCTGTGTGTACGGGGCTGCGGCACTGTACACGGTTTGTTACCTTTTTGTGAGTAGTGCATGATAATAAAGATGCTGTTAAATCAAAAAAAAAAAATCTGTTCTTATCAGTTTAATATCTGATACGTCCCCTATCTGGGGACCATATATTAAATGGATTTTTAGAACAGGGAGATGGAAAAAGAGCTTGCTCTGTCCACTCCACGCATTGACCTGGTATTGCAGTACCTCCAGGAACGGTGCACCCCTTCTTAACCCAGTTTCCAAAAGCAGAACTCAATTCACCTGATTCATATTAGCCCGATTTAATGAATTGGAAGAAAGCATACGTCTTCATATGCACCTCAATTTGGCCCATTCACTTTTCACACTTCCTCCTTTTGTTTTTTATCTTTCACACTTTTGACTTTCTTTATTCATCCAAATAGCAAACTCATCACCACTCAACCTGACCAACTCGGCTATGTCCCCGTGCTGCAGTTCTCTGTCTTATCTAGATCATTTGCAATTGAATGGAATAGATCCCTTTTGGACAAAGTGGATTCACCTGCTGCTGCAGTGACCACAGGTGTGATAACATCTAGAATTGGCATCTGGTGCGATCTCTCCGCTTCCACTCCAAAGAAAGTTACCTGTTTATTCCTATCATGCATTGGTTTTTGGGGTTTTCTTTGAGTAATGATGATCTCTTTAGTAGTCTGTTGGCGCCCTCTCCTGGAGGAATAGTTTGCTTGCTCTTGGACATTCTAAAAGAGAGGTCATGATAGACATTGAGCTTCTGAGCTCAATTGGGGACAGTCATGGGTGATGAATGTTTGCAACCTACTGCGAAGCCTCATACCGCAATATAAGGAACGTCAAATACTAAGAAAGGGCGGCCTATGAAAGAATTACTACTTTCAATAAGTACACTTAAACGGCTAATTGGGAATAGAAAAACTGTAAAAAGCCCTCTGAGAAAGCCCCCCTCTAACCTTTGATAGTAAGCTTTTCTGTAGTCTGCCTGTTGATGTATTTTCCGTTTGAACTGTGCACAACATGAAGAGACGGAACACTGGCGGCTTGTCACAATGCCCCCCGATGACATCACAATAGCGCTGCTGCCTAGAAAACAAGCTGCGCAGAAGAAGTTGTTCTTTGGGTGGGAGGGTGGGCTAGTGGAAGGAGGGGGCAATCTCTTTTTTTCCCGGGTGGTAGGGGGATGACAGGAGAAGGGAAGCGGGTGGTGAGAAAGGTACAGAGGGCAGGGTTTGGGGGCTGGGAAGGAAAGGGAAAAGATTAGGGTTTGGGGATGATGAAAGGGCTTTCTACGGGTAAGGATGGCAAAGGGTGGCAGTGACGGAAAGTCAGGCAACCTGTCCTGTCCGTCTTTTTGTATCGTGAATTGGAAAGACTGCAAGGGGGAGGGGAGTTGCTTGCGCCCTAAAGGAGGAGTTATTCAGATTCATTGCAGTGGGCGGCGGCTGCAAAACGCACCATTCTTCTTGTTTTGGCTCTGCAAAGCAGCCTTTTCAAGGGTTGGCTTGGGTGACAAAATGTCTTGTGTAGGCGTGGGTTTGTCTCCCTCTCGCTCTCTCTCCCTAAGATGTGTCCGGCATAGGCCAGGGTGCCACTCGAGGCCCAAACCAATTCTGGTTATCGCTTCTCGGCCTTTTGGCTAAGATCAAGTGTAGTATCTGTTCTTATCAGTTTAATATCTGATACGTCCCCTATCTGGGGACCATATATTAAATGGATTTTTAGAACAGGGAGATGGAAAAAGAGCTTGCTCTGTCCACTCCACGCATTGACCTGGTATTGCAGTACCTCCAGGAACGGTGCACCCCTTCTTAACCCAGTTTCCAAAAGCAGAACTCAATTCACCTGATTCATATTAGCCCGATTTAATGAATTGGAAGAAAGCATACGTCTTCATATGCACCTCAATTTGGCCCATTCACTTTTCACACTTCCTCCTTTTGTTTTTTATCTTTCACACTTTTGACTTTCTTTATTCATCCAAATAGCAAACTCATCACCACTCAACCTGACCAACTCGGCTATGTCCCCGTGCTGCAGTTCTCTGTCTTATCTAGATCATTTGCAATTGAATGGAATAGATCCCTTTTGGACAAAGTGGATTCACCTGCTGCTGCAGTGACCACAGGTGTGATAACATCTAGAATTGGCATCTGGTGCGATCTCTCCGCTTCCACTCCAAAGAAAGTTACCTGTTTATTCCTATCATGCATTGGTTTTTGGGGTTTTCTTTGAGTAATGATGATCTCTTTAGTAGTCTGTTGGCGCCCTCTCCTGGAGGAATAGTTTGCTTGCTCTTGGACATTCTAAAAGAGAGGTCATGATAGACATTGAGCTTCTGAGCTCAATTGGGGACAGTCATGGGTGATGAATGTTTGCAACCTACTGCGAAGCCTCATACCGCAATATAAGGAACGTCAAATACTAAGAAAGGGCGGCCTATGAAAGAATTACTACTTTCAATAAGTACACTTAAACGGCTAATTGGGAATAGAAAAACTGTAAAAAGCCCTCTGAGAAAGCCCCCCTCTAACCTTTGATAGTAAGCTTTTCTGTAGTCTGCCTGTTGATGTATTTTCCGTTTGAACTGTGCACAACATGAAGAGACGGAACACTGGCGGCTTGTCACAATGCCCCCCGATGACATCACAATAGCGCTGCTGCCTAGAAAACAAGCTGCGCAGAAGAAGTTGTTCTTTGGGTGGGAGGGTGGGCTAGTGGAAGGAGGGGGCAATCTCTTTTTTTCCCGGGTGGTAGGGGGATGACAGGAGAAGGGAAGCGGGTGGTGAGAAAGGTACAGAGGGCAGGGTTTGGGGGCTGGGAAGGAAAGGGAAAAGATTAGGGTTTGGGGATGATGAAAGGGCTTTCTACGGGTAAGGATGGCAAAGGGTGGCAGTGACGGAAAGTCAGGCAACCTGTCCTGTCCGTCTTTTTGTATCGTGAATTGGAAAGACTGCAAGGGGGAGGGGAGTTGCTTGCGCCCTAAAGGAGGAGTTATTCAGATTCATTGCAGTGGGCGGCGGCTGCAAAACGCACCATTCTTCTTGTTTTGGCTCTGCAAAGCAGCCTTTTCAAGGGTTGGCTTGGGTGACAAAATGTCTTGTGTAGGCGTGGGTTTGTCTCCCTCTCGCTCTCTCTCCCTAAGATGTGTCCGGCATAGGCCAGGGTGCCACTCGAGGCCCAAACCAATTCTGGTTATCGCTTCTCGGCCTTTTGGCTAAGATCAAGTGTAGTATCTGTTCTTATCAGTTTAATATCTGATACGTCCCCTATCTGGGGACCATATATTAAATGGATTTTTAGAACAGGGAGATGGAAAAAGAGCTTGCTCTGTCCACTCCACGCATTGACCTGGTATTGCAGTACCTCCAGGAACGGTGCACCCCTTCTTAACCCAGTTTCCAAAAGCAGAACTCAATTCACCTGATTCATATTAGCCCGATTTAATGAATTGGAAGAAAGCATACGTCTTCATATGCACCTCAATTTGGCCCATTCACTTTTCACACTTCCTCCTTTTGTTTTTTATCTTTCACACTTTTGACTTTCTTTATTCATCCAAATAGCAAACTCATCACCACTCAACCTGACCAACTCGGCTATGTCCCCGTGCTGCAGTTCTCTGTCTTATCTAGATCATTTGCAATTGAATGGAATAGATCCCTTTTGGACAAAGTGGATTCACCTGCTGCTGCAGTGACCACAGGTGTGATAACATCTAGAATTGGCATCTAGTGCGATCTCTCCGCTTCCACTCCAAAGAAAGTTACCTGTTTATTCCTATCATGCATTGGTTTTTGGGGTTTTCTTTGAGTAATGATGATCTCTTTAGTAGTCTGTTGGCGCCCTCTCCTGGAGGAATAGTTTGCTTGCTCTTGGACATTCTAAAAGAGAGGTCATGATAGACATTGAGCTTCTGAGCTCAATTGGGGACAGTCATGGGTGATGAATGTTTGCAACCTACTGCGAAGCCTCATACCGCAATATAAGGAACGTCAAATACTAAGAAAGGGCGGCCTATGAAAGAATTACTACTTTCAATAAGTACACTTAAACGGCTAATTGGGAATAGAAAAACTGTAAAAAGCCCTCTGAGAAAGCCCCCCTCTAACCTTTGATAGTAAGCTTTTCTGTAGTCTGCCTGTTGATGTATTTTCCGTTTGAACTGTGCACAACATGAAGAGACGGAACACTGGCGGCTTGTCACAATGCCCCCCGATGACATCACAATAGCGCTGCTGCCTAGAAAACAAGCTGCGCAGAAGAAGTTGTTCTTTGGGTGGGAGGGTGGGCTAGTGGAAGGAGGGGGCAATCTCTTTTTTTCCCGGGTGGTAGGGGGATGACAGGAGAAGGGAAGCGGGTGGTGAGAAAGGTACAGAGGGCAGGGTTTGGGGGCTGGGAAGGAAAGGGAAAAGATTAGGGTTTGGGGATGATGAAAGGGCTTTCTACGGGTAAGGATGGCAAAGGGTGGCAGTGACGGAAAGTCAGGCAACCTGTCCTGTCCGTCTTTTTGTATCGTGAATTGGAAAGACTGCAAGGGGGAGGGGAGTTGCTTGCGCCCTAAAGGAGGAGTTATTCAGATTCATTGCAGTGGGCGGCGGCTGCAAAACGCACCATTCTTCTTGTTTTGGCTCTGCAAAGCAGCCTTTTCAAGGGTTGGCTTGGGTGACAAAATGTCTTGTGTAGGCGTGGGTTTGTCTCCCTCTCGCTCTCTCTCCCTAAGATGTGTCCGGCATAGGCCAGGGTGCCACTCGAGGCCCAAACCAATTCTGGTTATCGCTTCTCGGCCTTTTGGCTAAGATCAAGTGTAGTATCTGTTCTTATCAGTTTAATATCTGATACGTCCCCTATCTGGGGACCATATATTAAATGGATTTTTAGAACAGGGAGATGGAAAAAGAGCTTGCTCTGTCCACTCCACGCATTGACCTGGTATTGCAGTACCTCCAGGAACGGTGCACCCCTTCTTAACCCAGTTTCCAAAAGCAGAACTCAATTCACCTGATTCATATTAGCCCGATTTAATGAATTGGAAGAAAGCATACGTCTTCATATGCACCTCAATTTGGCCCATTCACTTTTCACACTTCCTCCTTTTGTTTTTTATCTTTCACACTTTTGACTTTCTTTATTCATCCAAATAGCAAACTCATCACCACTCAACCTGACCAACTCGGCTATGTCCCCGTGCTGCAGTTCTCTGTCTTATCTAGATCATTTGCAATTGAATGGAATAGATCCCTTTTGGACAAAGTGGATTCACCTGCTGCTGCAGTGACCACAGGTGTGATAACATCTAGAATTGGCATCTGGTGCGATCTCTCCGCTTCCACTCCAAAGAAAGTTACCTGTTTATTCCTATCATGCATTGGTTTTTGGGGTTTTCTTTGAGTAATGATGATCTCTTTAGTAGTCTGTTGGCGCCCTCTCCTGGAGGAATAGTTTGCTTGCTCTTGGACATTCTAAAAGAGAGGTCATGATAGACATTGAGCTTCTGAGCTCAATTGGGGACAGTCATGGGTGATGAATGTTTGCAACCTACTGCGAAGCCTCATACCGCAATATAAGGAACGTCAAATACTAAGAAAGGGCGGCCTATGAAAGAATTACTACTTTCAATAAGTACACTTAAACGGCTAATTGGGAATAGAAAAACTGTAAAAAGCCCTCTGAGAAAGCCCCCCTCTAACCTTTGATAGTAAGCTTTTCTGTAGTCTGCCTGTTGATGTATTTTCCGTTTGAACTGTGCACAACATGAAGAGACGGAACACTGGCGGCTTGTCACAATGCCCCCCGATGACATCACAATAGCGCTGCTGCCTAGAAAACAAGCTGCGCAGAAGAAGTTGTTCTTTGGGTGGGAGGGTGGGCTAGTGGAAGGAGGGGGCAATCTCTTTTTTTCCCGGGTGGTAGGGGGATGACAGGAGAAGGGAAGCGGGTGGTGAGAAAGGTACAGAGGGCAGGGTTTGGGGGCTGGGAAGGAAAGGGAAAAGATTAGGGTTTGGGGATGATGAAAGGGCTTTCTACGGGTAAGGATGGCAAAGGGTGGCAGTGACGGAAAGTCAGGCAACCTGTCCTGTCCGTCTTTTTGTATCGTGAATTGGAAAGACTGCAAGGGGGAGGGGAGTTGCTTGCGCCCTAAAGGAGGAGTTATTCAGATTCATTGCAGTGGGCGGCGGCTGCAAAACGCACCATTCTTCTTGTTTTGGCTCTGCAAAGCAGCCTTTTCAAGGGTTGGCTTGGGTGACAAAATGTCTTGTGTAGGCGTGGGTTTGTCTCCCTCTCGCTCTCTCTCCCTAAGATGTGTCCGGCATAGGCCAGGGTGCCACTCGAGGCCCAAACCAATTCTGGTTATCGCTTCTCGGCCTTTTGGCTAAGATCAAGTGTAGTATCTGTTCTTATCAGTTTAATATCTGATACGTCCCCTATCTGGGGACCATATATTAAATGGATTTTTAGAACAGGGAGATGGAAAAAGAGCTTGCTCTGTCCACTCCACGCATTGACCTGGTATTGCAGTACCTCCAGGAACGGTGCACCCCTTCTTAACCCAGTTTCCAAAAGCAGAACTCAATTCACCTGATTCATATTAGCCCGATTTAATGAATTGGAAGAAAGCATACGTCTTCATATGCACCTCAATTTGGCCCATTCACTTTTCACACTTCCTCCTTTTGTTTTTTATCTTTCACACTTTTGACTTTCTTTATTCATCCAAATAGCAAACTCATCACCACTCAACCTGACCAACTCGGCTATGTCCCCGTGCTGCAGTTCTCTGTCTTATCTAGATCATTTGCAATTGAATGGAATAGATCCCTTTTGGACAAAGTGGATTCACCTGCTGCTGCAGTGACCACAGGTGTGATAACATCTAGAATTGGCATCTGGTGCGATCTCTCCGCTTCCACTCCAAAGAAAGTTACCTGTTTATTCCTATCATGCATTGGTTTTTGGGGTTTTCTTTGAGTAATGATGATCTCTTTAGTAGTCTGTTGGCGCCCTCTCCTGGAGGAATAGTTTGCTTGCTCTTGGACATTCTAAAAGAGAGGTCATGATAGACATTGAGCTTCTGAGCTCAATTGGGGACAGTCATGGGTGATGAATGTTTGCAACCTACTGCGAAGCCTCATACCGCAATATAAGGAACGTCAAATACTAAGAAAGGGCGGCCTATGAAAGAATTACTACTTTCAATAAGTACACTTAAACGGCTAATTGGGAATAGAAAAACTGTAAAAAGCCCTCTGAGAAAGCCCCCCTCTAACCTTTGATAGTAAGCTTTTCTGTAGTCTGCCTGTTGATGTATTTTCCGTTTGAACTGTGCACAACATGAAGAGACGGAACACTGGCGGCTTGTCACAATGCCCCCCGATGACATCACAATAGCGCTGCTGCCTAGAAAACAAGCTGCGCAGAAGAAGTTGTTCTTTGGGTGGGAGGGTGGGCTAGTGGAAGGAGGGGGCAATCTCTTTTTTTCCCGGGTGGTAGGGGGATGACAGGAGAAGGGAAGCGGGTGGTGAGAAAGGTACAGAGGGCAGGGTTTGGGGGCTGGGAAGGAAAGGGAAAAGATTAGGGTTTGGGGATGATGAAAGGGCTTTCTACGGGTAAGGATGGCAAAGGGTGGCAGTGACGGAAAGTCAGGCAACCTGTCCTGTCCGTCTTTTTGTATCGTGAATTGGAAAGACTGCAAGGGGGAGGGGAGTTGCTTGCGCCCTAAAGGAGGAGTTATTCAGATTCATTGCAGTGGGCGGCGGCTGCAAAACGCACCATTCTTCTTGTTTTGGCTCTGCAAAGCAGCCTTTTCAAGGGTTGGCTTGGGTGACAAAATGTCTTGTGTAGGCGTGGGTTTGTCTCCCTCTCGCTCTCTCTCCCTAAGATGTGTCCGGCATAGGCCAGGGTGCCACTCGAGGCCCAAACCAATTCTGGTTATCGCTTCTCGGCCTTTTGGCTAAGATCAAGTGTAGTATCTGTTCTTATCAGTTTAATATCTGATACGTCCCCTATCTGGGGACCATATATTAAATGGATTTTTAGAACAGGGAGATGGAAAAAGAGCTTGCTCTGTCCACTCCACGCATTGACCTGGTATTGCAGTACCTCCAGGAACGGTGCACCCCTTCTTAACCCAGTTTCCAAAAGCAGAACTCAATTCACCTGATTCATATTAGCCCGATTTAATGAATTGGAAGAAAGCATACGTCTTCATATGCACCTCAATTTGGCCCATTCACTTTTCACACTTCCTCCTTTTGTTTTTTATCTTTCACACTTTTGACTTTCTTTATTCATCCAAATAGCAAACTCATCACCACTCAACCTGACCAACTCGGCTATGTCCCCGTGCTGCAGTTCTCTGTCTTATCTAGATCATTTGCAATTGAATGGAATAGATCCCTTTTGGACAAAGTGGATTCACCTGCTGCTGCAGTGACCACAGGTGTGATAACATCTAGAATTGGCATCTGGTGCGATCTCTCCGCTTCCACTCCAAAGAAAGTTACCTGTTTATTCCTATCATGCATTGGTTTTTGGGGTTTTCTTTGAGTAATGATGATCTCTTTAGTAGTCTGTTGGCGCCCTCTCCTGGAGGAATAGTTTGCTTGCTCTTGGACATTCTAAAAGAGAGGTCATGATAGACATTGAGCTTCTGAGCTCAATTGGGGACAGTCATGGGTGATGAATGTTTGCAACCTACTGCGAAGCCTCATACCGCAATATAAGGAACGTCAAATACTAAGAAAGGGCGGCCTATGAAAGAATTACTACTTTCAATAAGTACACTTAAACGGCTAATTGGGAATAGAAAAACTGTAAAAAGCCCTCTGAGAAAGCCCCCCTCTAACCTTTGATAGTAAGCTTTTCTGTAGTCTGCCTGTTGATGTATTTTCCGTTTGAACTGTGCACAACATGAAGAGACGGAACACTGGCGGCTTGTCACAATGCCCCCCCGATGACATCACAATAGCGCTGCTGCCTAGAAAACAAGCTGCGCAGAAGAAGTTGTTCTTTGGGTGGGAGGGTGGGCTAGTGGAAGGAGGGGGCAATCTCTTTTTTTCCCGGGTGGTAGGGGGATGACAGGAGAAGGGAAGCGGGTGGTGAGAAAGGTACAGAGGGCAGGGTTTGGGGGCTGGGAAGGAAAGGGAAAAGATTAGGGTTTGGGGATGATGAAAGGGCTTTCTACGGGTAAGGATGGCAAAGGGTGGCAGTGACGGAAAGTCAGGCAACCTGTCCTGTCCGTCTTTTTGTATCGTGAATTGGAAAGACTGCAAGGGGGAGGGGAGTTGCTTGCGCCCTAAAGGAGGAGTTATTCAGATTCATTGCAGTGGGCGGCGGCTGCAAAACGCACCATTCTTCTTGTTTTGGCTCTGCAAAGCAGCCTTTTCAAGGGTTGGCTTGGGTGACAAAATGTCTTGTGTAGGCGTGGGTTTGTCTCCCTCTCGCTCTCTCTCCCTAAGATGTGTCCGGCATAGGCCAGGGTGCCACTCGAGGCCCAAACCAATTCTGGTTATCGCTTCTCGGCCTTTTGGCTAAGATCAAGTGTAGTGTTGTTCGAAGAGGTGGTTTAAGCTCCAGGCCACCTTAGTACAATGATACAATGCACACTGGAAGGTTGCGCTTGCTAGTACTCTGGGTGGATAGTATATTCATCTAGAGGAAAACATGGCCCTACCAGGATCGAGGCTATTAGACTGAGTAAGGGTGGGGGGCTATGGTACAACGTGCCCCAGGACTGACGACCCTGGAGTGAGTCTGAGCTTGCTGGCTTGGGACCCCGGCAAGCCTTGGGCTCTGTAGCACACCGTACCTTGCCTTTTCATACTTTTTGAGCATATTACCCTATCCCGGCCTTCTGGCTAGGAAGGGAAATTTTTATAATCCCGGTCGGAGGTCTGGTCAGCTTTGGGCTGAGAAACCAACACCCGGTTGGAGGTCTGGGTCAGCTTCGGCTGAGAAACCAACACCCGGTTGGAGGTCTGGGTCAGCTTCGGCTGAGAAACCAACACCCGGTTGGAGGTCCGGTTAGCCTTGGGCTGAGAAACCAACACCGGTTGACGGTCCGGGCAGTTTCGGCTGCGAAACCAACAACTAGTAGCTCTCTACTCCACTTGGGTAAGATGCCTGGGTGGACGCTGGGAGCAACGACAAGGCTCAACCAGGCTTCGGCTTGGGGGAGCACCGAAGATCCCTGACCCTTGCTGTGGCCTTCTGGCTCGGAGGGACGGGGTTGATTTTTGGGGACCCTCTCCTCACGGTGGGGTCCACACGAATCCTAGCCTTTGCACTGTTTTTGGTGTGACTTCGGTCATGCATTTTTTGTGGTGCTTTGGAAAGCTTCATTAAATCAAAAAATCTGTTCTTATCAGTTTAATATCTGATACGTCCCCTATCTGGGGACCATATATTAAATGGATTTTTAGAACAGGGAGATGGAAAAAGAGCTTGCTCTGTCCACTCCACGCATTGACCTGGTATTGCAGTACCTCCAGGAACGGTGCACCCCTTCTTAACCCAGTTTCCAAAAGCAGAACTCAATTCACCTGATTCATATTAGCCCGATTTAATGAATTGGAAGAAAGCATACGTCTTCATATGCACCTCAATTTGGCCCATTCACTTTTCACACTTCCTCCTTTTGTTTTTTATCTTTCACACTTTTGACTTTCTTTATTCATCCAAATAGCAAACTCATCACCACTCAACCTGACCAACTCGGCTATGTCCCCGTGCTGCAGTTCTCTGTCTTATCTAGATCATTTGCAATTGAATGGAATAGATCCCTTTTGGACAAAGTGGATTCACCTGCTGCTGCAGTGACCACAGGTGTGATAACATCTAGAATTGGCATCTGGTGCGATCTCTCCGCTTCCACTCCAAAGAAAGTTACCTGTTTATTCCTATCATGCATTGGTTTTTGGGGTTTTCTTTGAGTAATGATGATCTCTTTAGTAGTCTGTTGGCGCCCTCTCCTGGAGGAATAGTTTGCTTGCTCTTGGACATTCTAAAAGAGAGGTCATGATAGACATTGAGCTTCTGAGCTCAATTGGGGACAGTCATGGGTGATGAATGTTTGCAACCTACTGCGAAGCCTCATACCGCAATATAAGGAACGTCAAATACTAAGAAAGGGCGGCCTATGAAAGAATTACTACTTTCAATAAGTACACTTAAACGGCTAATTGGGAATAGAAAAACTGTAAAAAGCCCTCTGAGAAAGCCCCCCTCTAACCTTTGATAGTAAGCTTTTCTGTAGTCTGCCTGTTGATGTATTTTCCGTTTGAACTGTGCACAACATGAAGAGACGGAACACTGGCGGCTTGTCACAATGCCCCCCGATGACATCACAATAGCGCTGCTGCCTAGAAAACAAGCTGCGCAGAAGAAGTTGTTCTTTGGGTGGGAGGGTGGGCTAGTGGAAGGAGGGGGCAATCTCTTTTTTTCCCGGGTGGTAGGGGGATGACAGGAGAAGGGAAGCGGGTGGTGAGAAAGGTACAGAGGGCAGGGTTTGGGGGCTGGGAAGGAAAGGGAAAAGATTAGGGTTTGGGGATGATGAAAGGGCTTTCTACGGGTAAGGATGGCAAAGGGTGGCAGTGACGGAAAGTCAGGCAACCTGTCCTGTCCGTCTTTTTGTATCGTGAATTGGAAAGACTGCAAGGGGGAGGGGAGTTGCTTGCGCCCTAAAGGAGGAGTTATTCAGATTCATTGCAGTGGGCGGCGGCTGCAAAACGCACCATTCTTCTTGTTTTGGCTCTGCAAAGCAGCCTTTTCAAGGGTTGGCTTGGGTGACAAAATGTCTTGTGTAGGCGTGGGTTTGTCTCCCTCTCGCTCTCTCTCCCTAAGATGTGTCCGGCATAGGCCAGGGTGCCACTCGAGGCCCAAACCAATTCTGGTTATCGCTTCTCGGCCTTTTGGCTAAGATCAAGTGTAGTATCTGTTCTTATCAGTTTAATATCTGATACGTCCCCTATCTGGGGACCATATATTAAATGGATTTTTAGAACAGGGAGATGGAAAAAGAGCTTGCTCTGTCCACTCCACGCATTGACCTGGTATTGCAGTACCTCCAGGAACGGTGCACCCCTTCTTAACCCAGTTTCCAAAAGCAGAACTCAATTCACCTGATTCATATTAGCCCGATTTAATGAATTGGAAGAAAGCATACGTCTTCATATGCACCTCAATTTGGCCCATTCACTTTTCACACTTCCTCCTTTTGTTTTTTATCTTTCACACTTTTGACTTTCTTTATTCATCCAAATAGCAAACTCATCACCACTCAACCTGACCAACTCGGCTATGTCCCCGTGCTGCAGTTCTCTGTCTTATCTAGATCATTTGCAATTGAATGGAATAGATCCCTTTTGGACAAAGTGGATTCACCTGCTGCTGCAGTGACCACAGGTGTGATAACATCTAGAATTGGCATCTGGTGCGATCTCTCCGCTTCCACTCCAAAGAAAGTTACCTGTTTATTCCTATCATGCATTGGTTTTTGGGGTTTTCTTTGAGTAATGATGATCTCTTTAGTAGTCTGTTGGCGCCCTCTCCTGGAGGAATAGTTTGCTTGCTCTTGGACATTCTAAAAGAGAGGTCATGATAGACATTGAGCTTCTGAGCTCAATTGGGGACAGTCATGGGTGATGAATGTTTGCAACCTACTGCGAAGCCTCATACCGCAATATAAGGAACGTCAAATACTAAGAAAGGGCGGCCTATGAAAGAATTACTACTTTCAATAAGTACACTTAAACGGCTAATTGGGAATAGAAAAACTGTAAAAAGCCCTCTGAGAAAGCCCCCCTCTAACCTTTGATAGTAAGCTTTTCTGTAGTCTGCCTGTTGATGTATTTTCCGTTTGAACTGTGCACAACATGAAGAGACGGAACACTGGCGGCTTGTCACAATGCCCCCCGATGACATCACAATAGCGCTGCTGCCTAGAAAACAAGCTGCGCAGAAGAAGTTGTTCTTTGGGTGGGAGGGTGGGCTAGTGGAAGGAGGGGGCAATCTCTTTTTTTCCCGGGTGGTAGGGGGATGACAGGAGAAGGGAAGCGGGTGGTGAGAAAGGTACAGAGGGCAGGGTTTGGGGGCTGGGAAGGAAAGGGAAAAGATTAGGGTTTGGGGATGATGAAAGGGCTTTCTACGGGTAAGGATGGCAAAGGGTGGCAGTGACGGAAAGTCAGGCAACCTGTCCTGTCCGTCTTTTTGTATCGTGAATTGGAAAGACTGCAAGGGGGAGGGGAGTTGCTTGCGCCCTAAAGGAGGAGTTATTCAGATTCATTGCAGTGGGCGGCGGCTGCAAAACGCACCATTCTTCTTGTTTTGGCTCTGCAAAGCAGCCTTTTCAAGGGTTGGCTTGGGTGACAAAATGTCTTGTGTAGGCGTGGGTTTGTCTCCCTCTCGCTCTCTCTCCCTAAGATGTGTCCGGCATAGGCCAGGGTGCCACTCGAGGCCCAAACCAATTCTGGTTATCGCTTCTCGGCCTTTTGGCTAAGATCAAGTGTAGTGTTGTTCGAAGAGGTGGTTTAAGCTCCAGGCCACCTTAGTACAATGATACAATGCACACTGGAAGGTTGCGCTTGCTAGTACTCTGGGTGGATAGTATATTCATCTAGTGGAAAACATGGCCCTACCAGGATCGAGGCTATTAGACTGAGTAAGGATGGGGGGCTATGGTACAACGTGCCCCAGGACTGACGACCCTGGAGTGAGTCTGAGCTTGCTGGCTTGGGACCCCGGCAAGCCTTGGGCTCTGTAGCACACCGTACCTTGCCTTTTCATACTTTTTGAGCATATTACCCTATCCCGGCCTTCTGGCTAGGAAGGGAAATTTTTATAATCCCGGTCGGAGGTCTGGTCATCTTTGGGCTGAGAAACTAACACCCGGTTGGAGGTCCGGGTCAGCTTCGGCTGAGAAACCAACACCCGGTTGGAGGTCTGGGTCAGCTTCGGCTGAGAAACCAACACCCGGTTGGAGGTCCGGTTAGCCTTGGGCTGAAAAACCAACACCGGTTGACGGTCCGGGCAGTTTCGGCTGCGAAACCAACAACTAGTAGCTCTCTACTCCACTTGGGTAAGATGCCTGGGTGGACGCTGGGAGCAACGACAAGGCTCAACCAGGCTTCGGCTTGGGGGAGCACCGAAGATCCCTGACCCTTGCTGTGGCCTTCTGGCTCGGAGGGACGGGGTTGATTTTTGGGGACCCTCTCCTCACGGTGGGGTCCACACGAATCCTAGCCTTTGCACTGTTTTTGGTGTGACTTCGGTCATGCATTTTTTGTGGTGCTTTGGAAAGCTTCATTAAATCAAAATCTGTTCTTATCAGTTTAATATCTGATACGTCCCCTATCTGGGGACCATATATTAAATGGATTTTTAGAACAGGGAGATGGAAAAAGAGCTTGCTCTGTCCACTCCACGCATTGACCTGGTATTGCAGTACCTCCAGGAACGGTGCACCCCTTCTTAACCCAGTTTCCAAAAGCAGAACTCAATTCACCTGATTCATATTAGCCCGATTTAATGAATTGGAAGAAAGCATACGTCTTCATATGCACCTCAATTTGGCCCATTCACTTTTCACACTTCCTCCTTTTGTTTTTTATCTTTCACACTTTTGACTTTCTTTATTCATCCAAATAGCAAACTCATCACCACTCAACCTGACCAACTCGGCTATGTCCCCGTGCTGCAGTTCTCTGTCTTATCTAGATCATTTGCAATTGAATGGAATAGATCCCTTTTGGACAAAGTGGATTCACCTGCTGCTGCAGTGACCACAGGTGTGATAACATCTAGAATTGGCATCTGGTGCGATCTCTCCGCTTCCACTCCAAAGAAAGTTACCTGTTTATTCCTATCATGCATTGGTTTTTGGGGTTTTCTTTGAGTAATGATGATCTCTTTAGTAGTCTGTTGGCGCCCTCTCCTGGAGGAATAGTTTGCTTGCTCTTGGACATTCTAAAAGAGAGGTCATGATAGACATTGAGCTTCTGAGCTCAATTGGGGACAGTCATGGGTGATGAATGTTTGCAACCTACTGCGAAGCCTCATACCGCAATATAAGGAACGTCAAATACTAAGAAAGGGCGGCCTATGAAAGAATTACTACTTTCAATAAGTACACTTAAACGGCTAATTGGGAATAGAAAAACTGTAAAAAGCCCTCTGAGAAAGCCCCCCTCTAACCTTTGATAGTAAGCTTTTCTGTAGTCTGCCTGTTGATGTATTTTCCGTTTGAACTGTGCACAACATGAAGAGACGGAACACTGGCGGCTTGTCACAATGCCCCCCGATGACATCACAATAGCGCTGCTGCCTAGAAAACAAGCTGCGCAGAAGAAGTTGTTCTTTGGGTGGGAGGGTGGGCTAGTGGAAGGAGGGGGCAATCTCTTTTTTTCCCGGGTGGTAGGGGGATGACAGGAGAAGGGAAGCGGGTGGTGAGAAAGGTACAGAGGGCAGGGTTTGGGGGCTGGGAAGGAAAGGGAAAAGATTAGGGTTTGGGGATGATGAAAGGGCTTTCTACGGGTAAGGATGGCAAAGGGTGGCAGTGACGGAAAGTCAGGCAACCTGTCCTGTCCGTCTTTTTGTATCGTGAATTGGAAAGACTGCAAGGGGGAGGGGAGTTGCTTGCGCCCTAAAGGAGGAGTTATTCAGATTCATTGCAGTGGGCGGCGGCTGCAAAACGCACCATTCTTCTTGTTTTGGCTCTGCAAAGCAGCCTTTTCAAGGGTTGGCTTGGGTGACAAAATGTCTTGTGTAGGCGTGGGTTTGTCTCCCTCTCGCTCTCTCTCCCTAAGATGTGTCCGGCATAGGCCAGGGTGCCACTCGAGGCCCAAACCAATTCTGGTTATCGCTTCTCGGCCTTTTGGCTAAGATCAAGTGTAGTATCTGTTCTTATCAGTTTAATATCTGATACGTCCCCTATCTGGGGACCATATATTAAATGGATTTTTAGAACAGGGAGATGGAAAAAGAGCTTGCTCTGTCCACTCCACGCATTGACCTGGTATTGCAGTACCTCCAGGAACGGTGCACCCCTTCTTAACCCAGTTTCCAAAAGCAGAACTCAATTCACCTGATTCATATTAGCCCGATTTAATGAATTGGAAGAAAGCATACGTCTTCATATGCACCTCAATTTGGCCCATTCACTTTTCACACTTCCTCCTTTTGTTTTTTATCTTTCACACTTTTGACTTTCTTTATTCATCCAAATAGCAAACTCATCACCACTCAACCTGACCAACTCGGCTATGTCCCCGTGCTGCAGTTCTCTGTCTTATCTAGATCATTTGCAATTGAATGGAATAGATCCCTTTTGGACAAAGTGGATTCACCTGCTGCTGCAGTGACCACAGGTGTGATAACATCTAGAATTGGCATCTGGTGCGATCTCTCCGCTTCCACTCCAAAGAAAGTTACCTGTTTATTCCTATCATGCATTGGTTTTTGGGGTTTTCTTTGAGTAATGATGATCTCTTTAGTAGTCTGTTGGCGCCCTCTCCTGGAGGAATAGTTTGCTTGCTCTTGGACATTCTAAAAGAGAGGTCATGATAGACATTGAGCTTCTGAGCTCAATTGGGGACAGTCATGGGTGATGAATGTTTGCAACCTACTGCGAAGCCTCATACCGCAATATAAGGAACGTCAAATACTAAGAAAGGGCGGCCTATGAAAGAATTACTACTTTCAATAAGTACACTTAAACGGCTAATTGGGAATAGAAAAACTGTAAAAAGCCCTCTGAGAAAGCCCCCCTCTAACCTTTGATAGTAAGCTTTTCTGTAGTCTGCCTGTTGATGTATTTTCCGTTTGAACTGTGCACAACATGAAGAGACGGAACACTGGCGGCTTGTCACAATGCCCCCCGATGACATCACAATAGCGCTGCTGCCTAGAAAACAAGCTGCGCAGAAGAAGTTGTTCTTTGGGTGGGAGGGTGGGCTAGTGGAAGGAGGGGGCAATCTCTTTTTTTCCCGGGTGGTAGGGGGATGACAGGAGAAGGGAAGCGGGTGGTGAGAAAGGTACAGAGGGCAGGGTTTGGGGGCTGGGAAGGAAAGGGAAAAGATTAGGGTTTGGGGATGATGAAAGGGCTTTCTACGGGTAAGGATGGCAAAGGGTGGCAGTGACGGAAAGTCAGGCAACCTGTCCTGTCCGTCTTTTTGTATCGTGAATTGGAAAGACTGCAAGGGGGAGGGGAGTTGCTTGCGCCCTAAAGGAGGAGTTATTCAGATTCATTGCAGTGGGCGGCGGCTGCAAAACGCACCATTCTTCTTGTTTTGGCTCTGCAAAGCAGCCTTTTCAAGGGTTGGCTTGGGTGACAAAATGTCTTGTGTAGGCGTGGGTTTGTCTCCCTCTCGCTCTCTCTCCCTAAGATGTGTCCGGCATAGGCCAGGGTGCCACTCGAGCCCAAACCAATTCTGGTTATCGCTTCTCGGCCTTTTGGCTAAGATCAAGTGTAGTATCTGTTCTTATCAGTTTAATATCTGATACGTCCCCTATCTGGGGACCATATATTAAATGGATTTTTAGAACAGGGAGATGGAAAAAGAGCTTGCTCTGTCCACTCCACGCATTGACCTGGTATTGCAGTACCTCCAGGAACGGTGCACCCCTTCTTAACCCAGTTTCCAAAAGCAGAACTCAATTCACCTGATTCATATTAGCCCGATTTAATGAATTGGAAGAAAGCATACGTCTTCATATGCACCTCAATTTGGCCCATTCACTTTTCACACTTCCTCCTTTTGTTTTTTATCTTTCACACTTTTGACTTTCTTTATTCATCCAAATAGCAAACTCATCACCACTCAACCTGACCAACTCGGCTATGTCCCCGTGCTGCAGTTCTCTGTCTTATCTAGATCATTTGCAATTGAATGGAATAGATCCCTTTTGGACAAAGTGGATTCACCTGCTGCTGCAGTGACCACAGGTGTGATAACATCTAGAATTGGCATCTGGTGCGATCTCTCTCCGCTTCCACTCCAAAGAAAGTTACCTGTTTATTCCTATCATGCATTGGTTTTTGGGGTTTTCTTTGAGTAATGATGATCTCTTTAGTAGTCTGTTGGCGCCCTCTCCTGGAGGAATAGTTTGCTTGCTCTTGGACATTCTAAAAGAGAGGTCATGATAGACATTGAGCTTCTGAGCTCAATTGGGGACAGTCATGGGTGATGAATGTTTGCAACCTACTGCGAAGCCTCATACCGCAATATAAGGAACGTCAAATACTAAGAAAGGGCGGCCTATGAAAGAATTACTACTTTCAATAAGTACACTTAAACGGCTAATTGGGAATAGAAAAACTGTAAAAAGCCCTCTGAGAAAGCCCCCCTCTAACCTTTGATAGTAAGCTTTTCTGTAGTCTGCCTGTTGATGTATTTTCCGTTTGAACTGTGCACAACATGAAGAGACGGAACACTGGCGGCTTGTCACAATGCCCCCCGATGACATCACAATAGCGCTGCTGCCTAGAAAACAAGCTGCGCAGAAGAAGTTGTTCTTTGGGTGGGAGGGTGGGCTAGTGGAAGGAGGGGGCAATCTCTTTTTTTCCCGGGTGGTAGGGGGATGACAGGAGAAGGGAAGCGGGTGGTGAGAAAGGTACAGAGGGCAGGGTTTGGGGGCTGGGAAGGAAAGGGAAAAGATTAGGGTTTGGGGATGATGAAAGGGCTTTCTACGGGTAAGGATGGCAAAGGGTGGCAGTGACGGAAAGTCAGGCAACCTGTCCTGTCCGTCTTTTTGTATCGTGAATTGGAAAGACTGCAAGGGGGAGGGGAGTTGCTTGCGCCCTAAAGGAGGAGTTATTCAGATTCATTGCAGTGGGCGGCGGCTGCAAAACGCACCATTCTTCTTGTTTTGGCTCTGCAAAGCAGCCTTTTCAAGGGTTGGCTTGGGTGACAAAATGTCTTGTGTAGGCGTGGGTTTGTCTCCCTCTCGCTCTCTCTCCCTAAGATGTGTCCGGCATAGGCCAGGGTGCCACTCGAGGCCCAAACCAATTCTGGTTATCGCTTCTCGGCCTTTTGGCTAAGATCAAGTGTAGTATCTGTTCTTATCAGTTTAATATCTGATACGTCCCCTATCTGGGGACCATATATTAAATGGATTTTTAGAACAGGGAGATGGAAAAAGAGCTTGCTCTGTCCACTCCACGCATTGACCTGGTATTGCAGTACCTCCAGGAACGGTGCACCCCTTCTTAACCCAGTTTCCAAAAGCAGAACTCAATTCACCTGATTCATATTAGCCCGATTTAATGAATTGGAAGAAAGCATACGTCTTCATATGCACCTCAATTTGGCCCATTCACTTTTCACACTTCCTCCTTTTGTTTTTTATCTTTCACACTTTTGACTTTCTTTATTCATCCAAATAGCAAACTCATCACCACTCAACCTGACCAACTCGGCTATGTCCCCGTGCTGCAGTTCTCTGTCTTATCTAGATCATTTGCAATTGAATGGAATAGATCCCTTTTGGACAAAGTGGATTCACCTGCTGCTGCAGTGACCACAGGTGTGATAACATCTAGAATTGGCATCTGGTGCGATCTCTCCGCTTCCACTCCAAAGAAAGTTACCTGTTTATTCCTATCATGCATTGGTTTTTGGGGTTTTCTTTGAGTAATGATGATCTCTTTAGTAGTCTGTTGGCGCCCTCTCCTGGAGGAATAGTTTGCTTGCTCTTGGACATTCTAAAAGAGAGGTCATGATAGACATTGAGCTTCTGAGCTCAATTGGGGACAGTCATGGGTGATGAATGTTTGCAACCTACTGCGAAGCCTCATACCGCAATATAAGGAACGTCAAATACTAAGAAAGGGCGGCCTATGAAAGAATTACTACTTTCAATAAGTACACTTAAACGGCTAATTGGGAATAGAAAAACTGTAAAAAGCCCTCTGAGAAAGCCCCCCTCTAACCTTTGATAGTAAGCTTTTCTGTAGTCTGCCTGTTGATGTATTTTCCGTTTGAACTGTGCACAACATGAAGAGACGGAACACTGGCGGCTTGTCACAATGCCCCCCGATGACATCACAATAGCGCTGCTGCCTAGAAAACAAGCTGCGCAGAAGAAGTTGTTCTTTGGGTGGGAGGGTGGGCTAGTGGAAGGAGGGGGCAATCTCTTTTTTTCCCGGGTGGTAGGGGGATGACAGGAGAAGGGAAGCGGGTGGTGAGAAAGGTACAGAGGGCAGGGTTTGGGGGCTGGGAAGGAAAGGGAAAAGATTAGGGTTTGGGGATGATGAAAGGGCTTTCTACGGGTAAGGATGGCAAAGGGTGGCAGTGACGGAAAGTCAGGCAACCTGTCCTGTCCGTCTTTTTGTATCGTGAATTGGAAAGACTGCAAGGGGGAGGGGAGTTGCTTGCGCCCTAAAGGAGGAGTTATTCAGATTCATTGCAGTGGGCGGCGGCTGCAAAACGCACCATTCTTCTTGTTTTGGCTCTGCAAAGCAGCCTTTTCAAGGGTTGGCTTGGGTGACAAAATGTCTTGTGTAGGCGTGGGTTTGTCTCCCTCTCGCTCTCTCTCCCTAAGATGTGTCCGGCATAGGCCAGGGTGCCACTCGAGGCCCAAACCAATTCTGGTTATCGCTTCTCGGCCTTTTGGCTAAGATCAAGTGTAGTATCTGTTCTTATCAGTTTAATATCTGATACGTCCCCTATCTGGGGACCATATATTAAATGGATTTTTAGAACAGGGAGATGGAAAAAGAGCTTGCTCTGTCCACTCCACGCATTGACCTGGTATTGCAGTACCTCCAGGAACGGTGCACCCCTTCTTAACCCAGTTTCCAAAAGCAGAACTCAATTCACCTGATTCATATTAGCCCGATTTAATGAATTGGAAGAAAGCATACGTCTTCATATGCACCTCAATTTGGCCCATTCACTTTTCACACTTCCTCCTTTTGTTTTTTATCTTTCACACTTTTGACTTTCTTTATTCATCCAAATAGCAAACTCATCACCACTCAACCTGACCAACTCGGCTATGTCCCCGTGCTGCAGTTCTCTGTCTTATCTAGATCATTTGCAATTGAATGGAATAGATCCCTTTTGGACAAAGTGGATTCACCTGCTGCTGCAGTGACCACAGGTGTGATAACATCTAGAATTGGCATCTGGTGCGATCTCTCCGCTTCCACTCCAAAGAAAGTTACCTGTTTATTCCTATCATGCATTGGTTTTTGGGGTTTTCTTTGAGTAATGATGATCTCTTTAGTAGTCTGTTGGCGCCCTCTCCTGGAGGAATAGTTTGCTTGCTCTTGGACATTCTAAAAGAGAGGTCATGATAGACATTGAGCTTCTGAGCTCAATTGGGGACAGTCATGGGTGATGAATGTTTGCAACCTACTGCGAAGCCTCATACCGCAATATAAGGAACGTCAAATACTAAGAAAGGGCGGCCTATGAAAGAATTACTACTTTCAATAAGTACACTTAAACGGCTAATTGGGAATAGAAAAACTGTAAAAAGCCCTCTGAGAAAGCCCCCCTCTAACCTTTGATAGTAAGCTTTTCTGTAGTCTGCCTGTTGATGTATTTTCCGTTTGAACTGTGCACAACATGAAGAGACGGAACACTGGCGGCTTGTCACAATGCCCCCCGATGACATCACAATAGCGCTGCTGCCTAGAAAACAAGCTGCGCAGAAGAAGTTGTTCTTTGGGTGGGAGGGTGGGCTAGTGGAAGGAGGGGGCAATCTCTTTTTTTCCCGGGTGGTAGGGGGATGACAGGAGAAGGGAAGCGGGTGGTGAGAAAGGTACAGAGGGCAGGGTTTGGGGGCTGGGAAGGAAAGGGAAAAGATTAGGGTTTGGGGATGATGAAAGGGCTTTCTACGGGTAAGGATGGCAAAGGGTGGCAGTGACGGAAAGTCAGGCAACCTGTCCTGTCCGTCTTTTTGTATCGTGAATTGGAAAGACTGCAAGGGGGAGGGGAGTTGCTTGCGCCCTAAAGGAGGAGTTATTCAGATTCATTGCAGTGGGCGGCGGCTGCAAAACGCACCATTCTTCTTGTTTTGGCTCTGCAAAGCAGCCTTTTCAAGGGTTGGCTTGGGTGACAAAATGTCTTGTGTAGGCGTGGGTTTGTCTCCCTCTCGCTCTCTCTCCCTAAGATGTGTCCGGCATAGGCCAGGGTGCCACTCGAGGCCCAAACCAATTCTGGTTATCGCTTCTCGGCCTTTTGGCTAAGATCAAGTGTAGTATCTGTTCTTATCAGTTTAATATCTGATACGTCCCCTATCTGGGGACCATATATTAAATGGATTTTTAGAACAGGGAGATGGAAAAAGAGCTTGCTCTGTCCACTCCACGCATTGACCTGGTATTGCAGTACCTCCAGGAACGGTGCACCCCTTCTTAACCCAGTTTCCAAAAGCAGAACTCAATTCACCTGATTCATATTAGCCCGATTTAATGAATTGGAAGAAAGCATACGTCTTCATATGCACCTCAATTTGGCCCATTCACTTTTCACACTTCCTCCTTTTGTTTTTTATCTTTCACACTTTTGACTTTCTTTATTCATCCAAATAGCAAACTCATCACCACTCAACCTGACCAACTCGGCTATGTCCCCGTGCTGCAGTTCTCTGTCTTATCTAGATCATTTGCAATTGAATGGAATAGATCCCTTTTGGACAAAGTGGATTCACCTGCTGCTGCAGTGACCACAGGTGTGATAACATCTAGAATTGGCATCTGGTGCGATCTCTCCGCTTCCACTCCAAAGAAAGTTACCTGTTTATTCCTATCATGCATTGGTTTTTGGGGTTTTCTTTGAGTAATGATGATCTCTTTAGTAGTCTGTTGGCGCCCTCTCCTGGAGGAATAGTTTGCTTGCTCTTGGACATTCTAAAAGAGAGGTCATGATAGACATTGAGCTTCTGAGCTCAATTGGGGACAGTCATGGGTGATGAATGTTTGCAACCTACTGCGAAGCCTCATACCGCAATATAAGGAACGTCAAATACTAAGAAAGGGCGGCCTATGAAAGAATTACTACTTTCAATAAGTACACTTAAACGGCTAATTGGGAATAGAAAAACTGTAAAAAGCCCTCTGAGAAAGCCCCCCTCTAACCTTTGATAGTAAGCTTTTCTGTAGTCTGCCTGTTGATGTATTTTCCGTTTGAACTGTGCACAACATGAAGAGACGGAACACTGGCGGCTTGTCACAATGCCCCCCGATGACATCACAATAGCGCTGCTGCCTAGAAAACAAGCTGCGCAGAAGAAGTTGTTCTTTGGGTGGGAGGGTGGGCTAGTGGAAGGAGGGGGCAATCTCTTTTTTTCCCGGGTGGTAGGGGGATGACAGGAGAAGGGAAGCGGGTGGTGAGAAAGGTACAGAGGGCAGGGTTTGGGGGCTGGGAAGGAAAGGGAAAAGATTAGGGTTTGGGGATGATGAAAGGGCTTTCTACGGGTAAGGATGGCAAAGGGTGGCAGTGACGGAAAGTCAGGCAACCTGTCCTGTCCGTCTTTTTGTATCGTGAATTGGAAAGACTGCAAGGGGGAGGGGAGTTGCTTGCGCCCTAAAGGAGGAGTTATTCAGATTCATTGCAGTGGGCGGCGGCTGCAAAACGCACCATTCTTCTTGTTTTGGCTCTGCAAAGCAGCCTTTTCAAGGGTTGGCTTGGGTGACAAAATGTCTTGTGTAGGCGTGGGTTTGTCTCCCTCTCGCTCTCTCTCCCTAAGATGTGTCCGGCATAGGCCAGGGTGCCACTCGAGGCCCAAACCAATTCTGGTTATCGCTTCTCGGCCTTTTGGCTAAGATCAAGTGTAGTATCTGTTCTTATCAGTTTAATATCTGATACGTCCCCTATCTGGGGACCATATATTAAATGGATTTTTAGAACAGGGAGATGGAAAAAGAGCTTGCTCTGTCCACTCCACGCATTGACCTGGTATTGCAGTACCTCCAGGAACGGTGCACCCCTTCTTAACCCAGTTTCCAAAAGCAGAACTCAATTCACCTGATTCATATTAGCCCGATTTAATGAATTGGAAGAAAGCATACGTCTTCATATGCACCTCAATTTGGCCCATTCACTTTTCACACTTCCTCCTTTTGTTTTTTATCTTTCACACTTTTGACTTTCTTTATTCATCCAAATAGCAAACTCATCACCACTCAACCTGACCAACTCGGCTATGTCCCCGTGCTGCAGTTCTCTGTCTTATCTAGATCATTTGCAATTGAATGGAATAGATCCCTTTTGGACAAAGTGGATTCACCTGCTGCTGCAGTGACCACAGGTGTGATAACATCTAGAATTGGCATCTGGTGCGATCTCTCCGCTTCCACTCCAAAGAAAGTTACCTGTTTATTCCTATCATGCATTGGTTTTTGGGGTTTTCTTTGAGTAATGATGATCTCTTTAGTAGTCTGTTGGCGCCCTCTCCTGGAGGAATAGTTTGCTTGCTCTTGGACATTCTAAAAGAGAGGTCATGATAGACATTGAGCTTCTGAGCTCAATTGGGGACAGTCATGGGTGATGAATGTTTGCAACCTACTGCGAAGCCTCATACCGCAATATAAGGAACGTCAAATACTAAGAAAGGGCGGCCTATGAAAGAATTACTACTTTCAATAAGTACACTTAAACGGCTAATTGGGAATAGAAAAACTGTAAAAAGCCCTCTGAGAAAGCCCCCCTCTAACCTTTGATAGTAAGCTTTTCTGTAGTCTGCCTGTTGATGTATTTTCCGTTTGAACTGTGCACAACATGAAGAGACGGAACACTGGCGGCTTGTCACAATGCCCCCCGATGACATCACAATAGCGCTGCTGCCTAGAAAACAAGCTGCGCAGAAGAAGTTGTTCTTTGGGTGGGAGGGTGGGCTAGTGGAAGGAGGGGGCAATCTCTTTTTTTCCCGGGTGGTAGGGGGATGACAGGAGAAGGGAAGCGGGTGGTGAGAAAGGTACAGAGGGCAGGGTTTGGGGGCTGGGAAGGAAAGGGAAAAGATTAGGGTTTGGGGATGATGAAAGGGCTTTCTACGGGTAAGGATGGCAAAGGGTGGCAGTGACGGAAAGTCAGGCAACCTGTCCTGTCCGTCTTTTTGTATCGTGAATTGGAAAGACTGCAAGGGGGAGGGGAGTTGCTTGCGCCCTAAAGGAGGAGTTATTCAGATTCATTGCAGTGGGCGGCGGCTGCAAAACGCACCATTCTTCTTGTTTTGGCTCTGCAAAGCAGCCTTTTCAAGGGTTGGCTTGGGTGACAAAATGTCTTGTGTAGGCGTGGGTTTGTCTCCCTCTCGCTCTCTCTCCCTAAGATGTGTCCGGCATAGGCCAGGGTGCCACTCGAGGCCCAAACCAATTCTGGTTATCGCTTCTCGGCCTTTTGGCTAAGATCAAGTGTAGTATCTGTTCTTATCAGTTTAATATCTGATACGTCCCCTATCTGGGGACCATATATTAAATGGATTTTTAGAACAGGGAGATGGAAAAAGAGCTTGCTCTGTCCACTCCACGCATTGACCTGGTATTGCAGTACCTCCAGGAACGGTGCACCCCTTCTTAACCCAGTTTCCAAAAGCAGAACTCAATTCACCTGATTCATATTAGCCCGATTTAATGAATTGGAAGAAAGCATACGTCTTCATATGCACCTCAATTTGGCCCATTCACTTTTCACACTTCCTCCTTTTGTTTTTTATCTTTCACACTTTTGACTTTCTTTATTCATCCAAATAGCAAACTCATCACCACTCAACCTGACCAACTCGGCTATGTCCCCGTGCTGCAGTTCTCTGTCTTATCTAGATCATTTGCAATTGAATGGAATAGATCCCTTTTGGACAAAGTGGATTCACCTGCTGCTGCAGTGACCACAGGTGTGATAACATCTAGAATTGGCATCTGGTGCGATCTCTCCGCTTCCACTCCAAAGAAAGTTACCTGTTTATTCCTATCATGCATTGGTTTTTGGGGTTTTCTTTGAGTAATGATGATCTCTTTAGTAGTCTGTTGGCGCCCTCTCCTGGAGGAATAGTTTGCTTGCTCTTGGACATTCTAAAAGAGAGGTCATGATAGACATTGAGCTTCTGAGCTCAATTGGGGACAGTCATGGGTGATGAATGTTTGCAACCTACTGCGAAGCCTCATACCGCAATATAAGGAACGTCAAATACTAAGAAAGGGCGGCCTATGAAAGAATTACTACTTTCAATAAGTACACTTAAACGGCTAATTGGGAATAGAAAAACTGTAAAAAGCCCTCTGAGAAAGCCCCCCTCTAACCTTTGATAGTAAGCTTTTCTGTAGTCTGCCTGTTGATGTATTTTCCGTTTGAACTGTGCACAACATGAAGAGACGGAACACTGGCGGCTTGTCACAATGCCCCCCGATGACATCACAATAGCGCTGCTGCCTAGAAAACAAGCTGCGCAGAAGAAGTTGTTCTTTGGGTGGGAGGGTGGGCTAGTGGAAGGAGGGGGCAATCTCTTTTTTTCCCGGGTGGTAGGGGGATGACAGGAGAAGGGAAGCGGGTGGTGAGAAAGGTACAGAGGGCAGGGTTTGGGGGCTGGGAAGGAAAGGGAAAAGATTAGGGTTTGGGGATGATGAAAGGGCTTTCTACGGGTAAGGATGGCAAAGGGTGGCAGTGACGGAAAGTCAGGCAACCTGTCCTGTCCGTCTTTTTGTATCGTGAATTGGAAAGACTGCAAGGGGGAGGGGAGTTGCTTGCGCCCTAAAGGAGGAGTTATTCAGATTCATTGCAGTGGGCGGCGGCTGCAAAACGCACCATTCTTCTTGTTTTGGCTCTGCAAAGCAGCCTTTTCAAGGGTTGGCTTGGGTGACAAAATGTCTTGTGTAGGCGTGGGTTTGTCTCCCTCTCGCTCTCTCTCCCTAAGATGTGTCCGGCATAGGCCAGGGTGCCACTCGAGGCCCAAACCAATTCTGGTTATCGCTTCTCGGCCTTTTGGCTAAGATCAAGTGTAGTATCTGTTCTTATCAGTTTAATATCTGATACGTCCCCTATCTGGGGACCATATATTAAATGGATTTTTAGAACAGGGAGATGGAAAAAGAGCTTGCTCTGTCCACTCCACGCATTGACCTGGTATTGCAGTACCTCCAGGAACGGTGCACCCCTTCTTAACCCAGTTTCCAAAAGCAGAACTCAATTCACCTGATTCATATTAGCCCGATTTAATGAATTGGAAGAAAGCATACGTCTTCATATGCACCTCAATTTGGCCCATTCACTTTTCACACTTCCTCCTTTTGTTTTTTATCTTTCACACTTTTGACTTTCTTTATTCATCCAAATAGCAAACTCATCACCACTCAACCTGACCAACTCGGCTATGTCCCCGTGCTGCAGTTCTCTGTCTTATCTAGATCATTTGCAATTGAATGGAATAGATCCCTTTTGGACAAAGTGGATTCACCTGCTGCTGCAGTGACCACAGGTGTGATAACATCTAGAATTGGCATCTGGTGCGATCTCTCCGCTTCCACTCCAAAGAAAGTTACCTGTTTATTCCTATCATGCATTGGTTTTTGGGGTTTTCTTTGAGTAATGATGATCTCTTTAGTAGTCTGTTGGCGCCCTCTCCTGGAGGAATAGTTTGCTTGCTCTTGGACATTCTAAAAGAGAGGTCATGATAGACATTGAGCTTCTGAGCTCAATTGGGGACAGTCATGGGTGATGAATGTTTGCAACCTACTGCGAAGCCTCATACCGCAATATAAGGAACGTCAAATACTAAGAAAGGGCGGCCTATGAAAGAATTACTACTTTCAATAAGTACACTTAAACGGCTAATTGGGAATAGAAAAACTGTAAAAAGCCCTCTGAGAAAGCCCCCCTCTAACCTTTGATAGTAAGCTTTTCTGTAGTCTGCCTGTTGATGTATTTTCCGTTTGAACTGTGCACAACATGAAGAGACGGAACACTGGCGGCTTGTCACAATGCCCCCCGATGACATCACAATAGCGCTGCTGCCTAGAAAACAAGCTGCGCAGAAGAAGTTGTTCTTTGGGTGGGAGGGTGGGCTAGTGGAAGGAGGGGGCAATCTCTTTTTTTCCCGGGTGGTAGGGGGATGACAGGAGAAGGGAAGCGGGTGGTGAGAAAGGTACAGAGGGCAGGGTTTGGGGGCTGGGAAGGAAAGGGAAAAGATTAGGGTTTGGGGATGATGAAAGGGCTTTCTACGGGTAAGGATGGCAAAGGGTGGCAGTGACGGAAAGTCAGGCAACCTGTCCTGTCCGTCTTTTTGTATCGTGAATTGGAAAGACTGCAAGGGGGAGGGGAGTTGCTTGCGCCCTAAAGGAGGAGTTATTCAGATTCATTGCAGTGGGCGGCGGCTGCAAAACGCACCATTCTTCTTGTTTTGGCTCTGCAAAGCAGCCTTTTCAAGGGTTGGCTTGGGTGACAAAATGTCTTGTGTAGGCGTGGGTTTGTCTCCCTCTCGCTCTCTCTCCCTAAGATGTGTCCGGCATAGGCCAGGGTGCCACTCGAGGCCCAAACCAATTCTGGTTATCGCTTCTCGGCCTTTTGGCTAAGATCAAGTGTAGTATCTGTTCTTATCAGTTTAATATCTGATACGTCCCCTATCTGGGGACCATATATTAAATGGATTTTTAGAACAGGGAGATGGAAAAAGAGCTTGCTCTGTCCACTCCACGCATTGACCTGGTATTGCAGTACCTCCAGGAACGGTGCACCCCTTCTTAACCCAGTTTCCAAAAGCAGAACTCAATTCACCTGATTCATATTAGCCCGATTTAATGAATTGGAAGAAAGCATACGTCTTCATATGCACCTCAATTTGGCCCATTCACTTTTCACACTTCCTCCTTTTGTTTTTTATCTTTCACACTTTTGACTTTCTTTATTCATCCAAATAGCAAACTCATCACCACTCAACCTGACCAACTCGGCTATGTCCCCGTGCTGCAGTTCTCTGTCTTATCTAGATCATTTGCAATTGAATGGAATAGATCCCTTTTGGACAAAGTGGATTCACCTGCTGCTGCAGTGACCACAGGTGTGATAACATCTAGAATTGGCATCTGGTGCGATCTCTCCGCTTCCACTCCAAAGAAAGTTACCTGTTTATTCCTATCATGCATTGGTTTTTGGGGTTTTCTTTGAGTAATGATGATCTCTTTAGTAGTCTGTTGGCGCCCTCTCCTGGAGGAATAGTTTGCTTGCTCTTGGACATTCTAAAAGAGAGGTCATGATAGACATTGAGCTTCTGAGCTCAATTGGGGACAGTCATGGGTGATGAATGTTTGCAACCTACTGCGAAGCCTCATACCGCAATATAAGGAACGTCAAATACTAAGAAAGGGCGGCCTATGAAAGAATTACTACTTTCAATAAGTACACTTAAACGGCTAATTGGGAATAGAAAAACTGTAAAAAGCCCTCTGAGAAAGCCCCCCTCTAACCTTTGATAGTAAGCTTTTCTGTAGTCTGCCTGTTGATGTATTTTCCGTTTGAACTGTGCACAACATGAAGAGACGGAACACTGGCGGCTTGTCACAATGCCCCCCGATGACATCACAATAGCGCTGCTGCCTAGAAAACAAGCTGCGCAGAAGAAGTTGTTCTTTGGGTGGGAGGGTGGGCTAGTGGAAGGAGGGGGCAATCTCTTTTTTTCCCGGGTGGTAGGGGGATGACAGGAGAAGGGAAGCGGGTGGTGAGAAAGGTACAGAGGGCAGGGTTTGGGGGCTGGGAAGGAAAGGGAAAAGATTAGGGTTTGGGGATGATGAAAGGGCTTTCTACGGGTAAGGATGGCAAAGGGTGGCAGTGACGGAAAGTCAGGCAACCTGTCCTGTCCGTCTTTTTGTATCGTGAATTGGAAAGACTGCAAGGGGGAGGGGAGTTGCTTGCGCCCTAAAGGAGGAGTTATTCAGATTCATTGCAGTGGGCGGCGGCTGCAAAACGCACCATTCTTCTTGTTTTGGCTCTGCAAAGCAGCCTTTTCAAGGGTTGGCTTGGGTGACAAAATGTCTTGTGTAGGCGTGGGTTTGTCTCCCTCTCGCTCTCTCTCCCTAAGATGTGTCCGGCATAGGCCAGGGTGCCACTCGAGGCCCAAACCAATTCTGGTTATCGCTTCTCGGCCTTTTGGCTAAGATCAAGTGTAGTATCTGTTCTTATCAGTTTAATATCTGATACGTCCCCTATCTGGGGACCATATATTAAATGGATTTTTAGAACAGGGAGATGGAAAAAGAGCTTGCTCTGTCCACTCCACGCATTGACCTGGTATTGCAGTACCTCCAGGAACGGTGCACCCCTTCTTAACCCAGTTTCCAAAAGCAGAACTCAATTCACCTGATTCATATTAGCCCGATTTAATGAATTGGAAGAAAGCATACGTCTTCATATGCACCTCAATTTGGCCCATTCACTTTTCACACTTCCTCCTTTTGTTTTTTATCTTTCACACTTTTGACTTTCTTTATTCATCCAAATAGCAAACTCATCACCACTCAACCTGACCAACTCGGCTATGTCCCCGTGCTGCAGTTCTCTGTCTTATCTAGATCATTTGCAATTGAATGGAATAGATCCCTTTTGGACAAAGTGGATTCACCTGCTGCTGCAGTGACCACAGGTGTGATAACATCTAGAATTGGCATCTGGTGCGATCTCTCCGCTTCCACTCCAAAGAAAGTTACCTGTTTATTCCTATCATGCATTGGTTTTTGGGGTTTTCTTTGAGTAATGATGATCTCTTTAGTAGTCTGTTGGCGCCCTCTCCTGGAGGAATAGTTTGCTTGCTCTTGGACATTCTAAAAGAGAGGTCATGATAGACATTGAGCTTCTGAGCTCAATTGGGGACAGTCATGGGTGATGAATGTTTGCAACCTACTGCGAAGCCTCATACCGCAATATAAGGAACGTCAAATACTAAGAAAGGGCGGCCTATGAAAGAATTACTACTTTCAATAAGTACACTTAAACGGCTAATTGGGAATAGAAAAACTGTAAAAAGCCCTCTGAGAAAGCCCCCCTCTAACCTTTGATAGTAAGCTTTTCTGTAGTCTGCCTGTTGATGTATTTTCCGTTTGAACTGTGCACAACATGAAGAGACGGAACACTGGCGGCTTGTCACAATGCCCCCCGATGACATCACAATAGCGCTGCTGCCTAGAAAACAAGCTGCGCAGAAGAAGTTGTTCTTTGGGTGGGAGGGTGGGCTAGTGGAAGGAGGGGGCAATCTCTTTTTTTCCCGGGTGGTAGGGGGATGACAGGAGAAGGGAAGCGGGTGGTGAGAAAGGTACAGAGGGCAGGGTTTGGGGGCTGGGAAGGAAAGGGAAAAGATTAGGGTTTGGGGATGATGAAAGGGCTTTCTACGGGTAAGGATGGCAAAGGGTGGCAGTGACGGAAAGTCAGGCAACCTGTCCTGTCCGTCTTTTTGTATCGTGAATTGGAAAGACTGCAAGGGGGAGGGGAGTTGCTTGCGCCCTAAAGGAGGAGTTATTCAGATTCATTGCAGTGGGCGGCGGCTGCAAAACGCACCATTCTTCTTGTTTTGGCTCTGCAAAGCAGCCTTTTCAAGGGTTGGCTTGGGTGACAAAATGTCTTGTGTAGGCGTGGGTTTGTCTCCCTCTCGCTCTCTCTCCCTAAGATGTGTCCGGCATAGGCCAGGGTGCCACTCGAGGCCCAAACCAATTCTGGTTATCGCTTCTCGGCCTTTTGGCTAAGATCAAGTGTAGTATCTGTTCTTATCAGTTTAATATCTGATACGTCCCCTATCTGGGGACCATATATTAAATGGATTTTTAGAACAGGGAGATGGAAAAAGAGCTTGCTCTGTCCACTCCACGCATTGACCTGGTATTGCAGTACCTCCAGGAACGGTGCACCCCTTCTTAACCCAGTTTCCAAAAGCAGAACTCAATTCACCTGATTCATATTAGCCCGATTTAATGAATTGGAAGAAAGCATACGTCTTCATATGCACCTCAATTTGGCCCATTCACTTTTCACACTTCCTCCTTTTGTTTTTTATCTTTCACACTTTTGACTTTCTTTATTCATCCAAATAGCAAACTCATCACCACTCAACCTGACCAACTCGGCTATGTCCCCGTGCTGCAGTTCTCTGTCTTATCTAGATCATTTGCAATTGAATGGAATAGATCCCTTTTGGACAAAGTGGATTCACCTGCTGCTGCAGTGACCACAGGTGTGATAACATCTAGAATTGGCATCTGGTGCGATCTCTCCGCTTCCACTCCAAAGAAAGTTACCTGTTTATTCCTATCATGCATTGGTTTTTGGGGTTTTCTTTGAGTAATGATGATCTCTTTAGTAGTCTGTTGGCGCCCTCTCCTGGAGGAATAGTTTGCTTGCTCTTGGACATTCTAAAAGAGAGGTCATGATAGACATTGAGCTTCTGAGCTCAATTGGGGACAGTCATGGGTGATGAATGTTTGCAACCTACTGCGAAGCCTCATACCGCAATATAAGGAACGTCAAATACTAAGAAAGGGCGGCCTATGAAAGAATTACTACTTTCAATAAGTACACTTAAACGGCTAATTGGGAATAGAAAAACTGTAAAAAGCCCTCTGAGAAAGCCCCCCTCTAACCTTTGATAGTAAGCTTTTCTGTAGTCTGCCTGTTGATGTATTTTCCGTTTGAACTGTGCACAACATGAAGAGACGGAACACTGGCGGCTTGTCACAATGCCCCCCGATGACATCACAATAGCGCTGCTGCCTAGAAAACAAGCTGCGCAGAAGAAGTTGTTCTTTGGGTGGGAGGGTGGGCTAGTGGAAGGAGGGGGCAATCTCTTTTTTTCCCGGGTGGTAGGGGGATGACAGGAGAAGGGAAGCGGGTGGTGAGAAAGGTACAGAGGGCAGGGTTTGGGGGCTGGGAAGGAAAGGGAAAAGATTAGGGTTTGGGGATGATGAAAGGGCTTTCTACGGGTAAGGATGGCAAAGGGTGGCAGTGACGGAAAGTCAGGCAACCTGTCCTGTCCGTCTTTTTGTATCGTGAATTGGAAAGACTGCAAGGGGGAGGGGAGTTGCTTGCGCCCTAAAGGAGGAGTTATTCAGATTCATTGCAGTGGGCGGCGGCTGCAAAACGCACCATTCTTCTTGTTTTGGCTCTGCAAAGCAGCCTTTTCAAGGGTTGGCTTGGGTGACAAAATGTCTTGTGTAGGCGTGGGTTTGTCTCCCTCTCGCTCTCTCTCCCTAAGATGTGTCCGGCATAGGCCAGGGTGCCACTCGAGGCCCAAACCAATTCTGGTTATCGCTTCTCGGCCTTTTGGCTAAGATCAAGTGTAGTATCTGTTCTTATCAGTTTAATATCTGATACGTCCCCTATCTGGGGACCATATATTAAATGGATTTTTAGAACAGGGAGATGGAAAAAGAGCTTGCTCTGTCCACTCCACGCATTGACCTGGTATTGCAGTACCTCCAGGAACGGTGCACCCCTTCTTAACCCAGTTTCCAAAAGCAGAACTCAATTCACCTGATTCATATTAGCCCGATTTAATGAATTGGAAGAAAGCATACGTCTTCATATGCACCTCAATTTGGCCCATTCACTTTTCACACTTCCTCCTTTTGTTTTTTATCTTTCACACTTTTGACTTTCTTTATTCATCCAAATAGCAAACTCATCACCACTCAACCTGACCAACTCGGCTATGTCCCCGTGCTGCAGTTCTCTGTCTTATCTAGATCATTTGCAATTGAATGGAATAGATCCCTTTTGGACAAAGTGGATTCACCTGCTGCTGCAGTGACCACAGGTGTGATAACATCTAGAATTGGCATCTGGTGCGATCTCTCCGCTTCCACTCCAAAGAAAGTTACCTGTTTATTCCTATCATGCATTGGTTTTTGGGGTTTTCTTTGAGTAATGATGATCTCTTTAGTAGTCTGTTGGCGCCCTCTCCTGGAGGAATAGTTTGCTTGCTCTTGGACATTCTAAAAGAGAGGTCATGATAGACATTGAGCTTCTGAGCTCAATTGGGGACAGTCATGGGTGATGAATGTTTGCAACCTACTGCGAAGCCTCATACCGCAATATAAGGAACGTCAAATACTAAGAAAGGGCGGCCTATGAAAGAATTACTACTTTCAATAAGTACACTTAAACGGCTAATTGGGAATCGAAAAACTGTAAAAAGCCCTCTGAGAAAGCCCCCCTCTAACCTTTGATAGTAAGCTTTTCTGTAGTCTGCCTGTTGATGTATTTTCCGTTTGAACTGTGCACAACATGAAGAGACGGAACACTGGCGGCTTGTCACAATGCCCCCCGATGACATCACAATAGCGCTGCTGCCTAGAAAACAAGCTGCGCAGAAGAAGTTGTTCTTTGGGTGGGAGGGTGGGCTAGTGGAAGGAGGGGGCAATCTCTTTTTTTCCCGGGTGGTAGGGGGATGACAGGAGAAGGGAAGCGGGTGGTGAGAAAGGTACAGAGGGCAGGGTTTGGGGGCTGGGAAGGAAAGGGAAAAGATTAGGGTTTGGGGATGATGAAAGGGCTTTCTACGGGTAAGGATGGCAAAGGGTGGCAGTGACGGAAAGTCAGGCAACCTGTCCTGTCCGTCTTTTTGTATCGTGAATTGGAAAGACTGCAAGGGGGAGGGGAGTTGCTTGCGCCCTAAAGGAGGAGTTATTCAGATTCATTGCAGTGGGCGGCGGCTGCAAAACGCACCATTCTTCTTGTTTTGGCTCTGCAAAGCAGCCTTTTCAAGGGTTGGCTTGGGTGACAAAATGTCTTGTGTAGGCGTGGGTTTGTCTCCCTCTCGCTCTCTCTCCCTAAGATGTGTCCGGCATAGGCCAGGGTGCCACTCGAGGCCCAAACCAATTCTGGTTATCGCTTCTCGGCCTTTTGGCTAAGATCAAGTGTAGTATCTGTTCTTATCAGTTTAATATCTGATACGTCCCCTATCTGGGGACCATATATTAAATGGATTTTTAGAACAGGGAGATGGAAAAAGAGCTTGCTCTGTCCACTCCACGCATTGACCTGGTATTGCAGTACCTCCAGGAACGGTGCACCCCTTCTTAACCCAGTTTCCAAAAGCAGAACTCAATTCACCTGATTCATATTAGCCCGATTTAATGAATTGGAAGAAAGCATACGTCTTCATATGCACCTCAATTTGGCCCATTCACTTTTCACACTTCCTCCTTTTGTTTTTTATCTTTCACACTTTTGACTTTCTTTATTCATCCAAATAGCAAACTCATCACCACTCAACCTGACCAACTCGGCTATGTCCCCGTGCTGCAGTTCTCTGTCTTATCTAGATCATTTGCAATTGAATGGAATAGATCCCTTTTGGACAAAGTGGATTCACCTGCTGCTGCAGTGACCACAGGTGTGATAACATCTAGAATTGGCATCTGGTGCGATCTCTCCGCTTCCACTCCAAAGAAAGTTACCTGTTTATTCCTATCATGCATTGGTTTTTGGGGTTTTCTTTGAGTAATGATGATCTCTTTAGTAGTCTGTTGGCGCCCTCTCCTGGAGGAATAGTTTGCTTGCTCTTGGACATTCTAAAAGAGAGGTCATGATAGACATTGAGCTTCTGAGCTCAATTGGGGACAGTCATGGGTGATGAATGTTTGCAACCTACTGCGAAGCCTCATACCGCAATATAAGGAACGTCAAATACTAAGAAAGGGCGGCCTATGAAAGAATTACTACTTTCAATAAGTACACTTAAACGGCTAATTGGGAATAGAAAAACTGTAAAAAGCCCTCTGAGAAAGCCCCCCTCTAACCTTTGATAGTAAGCTTTTCTGTAGTCTGCCTGTTGATGTATTTTCCGTTTGAACTGTGCACAACATGAAGAGACGGAACACTGGCGGCTTGTCACAATGCCCCCCGATGACATCACAATAGCGCTGCTGCCTAGAAAACAAGCTGCGCAGAAGAAGTTGTTCTTTGGGTGGGAGGGTGGGCTAGTGGAAGGAGGGGGCAATCTCTTTTTTTCCCGGGTGGTAGGGGGATGACAGGAGAAGGGAAGCGGGTGGTGAGAAAGGTACAGAGGGCAGGGTTTGGGGGCTGGGAAGGAAAGGGAAAAGATTAGGGTTTGGGGATGATGAAAGGGCTTTCTACGGGTAAGGATGGCAAAGGGTGGCAGTGACGGAAAGTCAGGCAACCTGTCCTGTCCGTCTTTTTGTATCGTGAATTGGAAAGACTGCAAGGGGGAGGGGAGTTGCTTGCGCCCTAAAGGAGGAGTTATTCAGATTCATTGCAGTGGGCGGCGGCTGCAAAACGCACCATTCTTCTTGTTTTGGCTCTGCAAAGCAGCCTTTTCAAGGGTTGGCTTGGGTGACAAAATGTCTTGTGTAGGCGTGGGTTTGTCTCCCTCTCGCTCTCTCTCCCTAAGATGTGTCCGGCATAGGCCAGGGTGCCACTCGAGGCCCAAACCAATTCTGGTTATCGCTTCTCGGCCTTTTGGCTAAGATCAAGTGTAGTATCTGTTCTTATCAGTTTAATATCTGATACGTCCCCTATCTGGGGACCATATATTAAATGGATTTTTAGAACAGGGAGATGGAAAAAGAGCTTGCTCTGTCCACTCCACGCATTGACCTGGTATTGCAGTACCTCCAGGAACGGTGCACCCCTTCTTAACCCAGTTTCCAAAAGCAGAACTCAATTCACCTGATTCATATTAGCCCGATTTAATGAATTGGAAGAAAGCATACGTCTTCATATGCACCTCAATTTGGCCCATTCACTTTTCACACTTCCTCCTTTTGTTTTTTATCTTTCACACTTTTGACTTTCTTTATTCATCCAAATAGCAAACTCATCACCACTCAACCTGACCAACTCGGCTATGTCCCCGTGCTGCAGTTCTCTGTCTTATCTAGATCATTTGCAATTGAATGGAATAGATCCCTTTTGGACAAAGTGGATTCACCTGCTGCTGCAGTGACCACAGGTGTGATAACATCTAGAATTGGCATCTGGTGCGATCTCTCCGCTTCCACTCCAAAGAAAGTTACCTGTTTATTCCTATCATGCATTGGTTTTTGGGGTTTTCTTTGAGTAATGATGATCTCTTTAGTAGTCTGTTGGCGCCCTCTCCTGGAGGAATAGTTTGCTTGCTCTTGGACATTCTAAAAGAGAGGTCATGATAGACATTGAGCTTCTGAGCTCAATTGGGGACAGTCATGGGTGATGAATGTTTGCAACCTACTGCGAAGCCTCATACCGCAATATAAGGAACGTCAAATACTAAGAAAGGGCGGCCTATGAAAGAATTACTACTTTCAATAAGTACACTTAAACGGCTAATTGGGAATAGAAAAACTGTAAAAAGCCCTCTGAGAAAGCCCCCCTCTAACCTTTGATAGTAAGCTTTTCTGTAGTCTGCCTGTTGATGTATTTTCCGTTTGAACTGTGCACAACATGAAGAGACGGAACACTGGCGGCTTGTCACAATGCCCCCCGATGACATCACAATAGCGCTGCTGCCTAGAAAACAAGCTGCGCAGAAGAAGTTGTTCTTTGGGTGGGAGGGTGGGCTAGTGGAAGGAGGGGGCAATCTCTTTTTTTCCCGGGTGGTAGGGGGATGACAGGAGAAGGGAAGCGGGTGGTGAGAAAGGTACAGAGGGCAGGGTTTGGGGGCTGGGAAGGAAAGGGAAAAGATTAGGGTTTGGGGATGATGAAAGGGCTTTCTACGGGTAAGGATGGCAAAGGGTGGCAGTGACGGAAAGTCAGGCAACCTGTCCTGTCCGTCTTTTTGTATCGTGAATTGGAAAGACTGCAAGGGGGAGGGGAGTTGCTTGCGCCCTAAAGGAGGAGTTATTCAGATTCATTGCAGTGGGCGGCGGCTGCAAAACGCACCATTCTTCTTGTTTTGGCTCTGCAAAGCAGCCTTTTCAAGGGTTGGCTTGGGTGACAAAATGTCTTGTGTAGGCGTGGGTTTGTCTCCCTCTCGCTCTCTCTCCCTAAGATGTGTCCGGCATAGGCCAGGGTGCCACTCGAGGCCCAAACCAATTCTGGTTATCGCTTCTCGGCCTTTTGGCTAAGATCAAGTGTAGTATCTGTTCTTATCAGTTTAATATCTGATACGTCCCCTATCTGGGGACCATATATTAAATGGATTTTTAGAACAGGGAGATGGAAAAAGAGCTTGCTCTGTCCACTCCACGCATTGACCTGGTATTGCAGTACCTCCAGGAACGGTGCACCCCTTCTTAACCCAGTTTCCAAAAGCAGAACTCAATTCACCTGATTCATATTAGCCCGATTTAATGAATTGGAAGAAAGCATACGTCTTCATATGCACCTCAATTTGGCCCATTCACTTTTCACACTTCCTCCTTTTGTTTTTTATCTTTCACACTTTTGACTTTCTTTATTCATCCAAATAGCAAACTCATCACCACTCAACCTGACCAACTCGGCTATGTCCCCGTGCTGCAGTTCTCTGTCTTATCTAGATCATTTGCAATTGAATGGAATAGATCCCTTTTGGACAAAGTGGATTCACCTGCTGCTGCAGTGACCACAGGTGTGATAACATCTAGAATTGGCATCTGGTGCGATCTCTCCGCTTCCACTCCAAAGAAAGTTACCTGTTTATTCCTATCATGCATTGGTTTTTGGGGTTTTCTTTGAGTAATGATGATCTCTTTAGTAGTCTGTTGGCGCCCTCTCCTGGAGGAATAGTTTGCTTGCTCTTGGACATTCTAAAAGAGAGGTCATGATAGACATTGAGCTTCTGAGCTCAATTGGGGACAGTCATGGGTGATGAATGTTTGCAACCTACTGCGAAGCCTCATACCGCAATATAAGGAACGTCAAATACTAAGAAAGGGCGGCCTATGAAAGAATTACTACTTTCAATAAGTACACTTAAACGGCTAATTGGGAATAGAAAAACTGTAAAAAGCCCTCTGAGAAAGCCCCCCTCTAACCTTTGATAGTAAGCTTTTCTGTAGTCTGCCTGTTGATGTATTTTCCGTTTGAACTGTGCACAACATGAAGAGACGGAACACTGGCGGCTTGTCACAATGCCCCCCGATGACATCACAATAGCGCTGCTGCCTAGAAAACAAGCTGCGCAGAAGAAGTTGTTCTTTGGGTGGGAGGGTGGGCTAGTGGAAGGAGGGGGCAATCTCTTTTTTTCCCGGGTGGTAGGGGGATGACAGGAGAAGGGAAGCGGGTGGTGAGAAAGGTACAGAGGGCAGGGTTTGGGGGCTGGGAAGGAAAGGGAAAAGATTAGGGTTTGGGGATGATGAAAGGGCTTTCTACGGGTAAGGATGGCAAAGGGTGGCAGTGACGGAAAGTCAGGCAACCTGTCCTGTCCGTCTTTTTGTATCGTGAATTGGAAAGACTGCAAGGGGGAGGGGAGTTGCTTGCGCCCTAAAGGAGGAGTTATTCAGATTCATTGCAGTGGGCGGCGGCTGCAAAACGCACCATTCTTCTTGTTTTGGCTCTGCAAAGCAGCCTTTTCAAGGGTTGGCTTGGGTGACAAAATGTCTTGTGTAGGCGTGGGTTTGTCTCCCTCTCGCTCTCTCTCCCTAAGATGTGTCCGGCATAGGCCAGGGTGCCACTCGAGGCCCAAACCAATTCTGGTTATCGCTTCTCGGCCTTTTGGCTAAGATCAAGTGTAGTATCTGTTCTTATCAGTTTAATATCTGATACGTCCCCTATCTGGGGACCATATATTAAATGGATTTTTAGAACAGGGAGATGGAAAAAGAGCTTGCTCTGTCCACTCCACGCATTGACCTGGTATTGCAGTACCTCCAGGAACGGTGCACCCCTTCTTAACCCAGTTTCCAAAAGCAGAACTCAATTCACCTGATTCATATTAGCCCGATTTAATGAATTGGAAGAAAGCATACGTCTTCATATGCACCTCAATTTGGCCCATTCACTTTTCACACTTCCTCCTTTTGTTTTTTATCTTTCACACTTTTGACTTTCTTTATTCATCCAAATAGCAAACTCATCACCACTCAACCTGACCAACTCGGCTATGTCCCCGTGCTGCAGTTCTCTGTCTTATCTAGATCATTTGCAATTGAATGGAATAGATCCCTTTTGGACAAAGTGGATTCACCTGCTGCTGCAGTGACCACAGGTGTGATAACATCTAGAATTGGCATCTGGTGCGATCTCTCCGCTTCCACTCCAAAGAAAGTTACCTGTTTATTCCTATCATGCATTGGTTTTTGGGGTTTTCTTTGAGTAATGATGATCTCTTTAGTAGTCTGTTGGCGCCCTCTCCTGGAGGAATAGTTTGCTTGCTCTTGGACATTCTAAAAGAGAGGTCATGATAGACATTGAGCTTCTGAGCTCAATTGGGGACAGTCATGGGTGATGAATGTTTGCAACCTACTGCGAAGCCTCATACCGCAATATAAGGAACGTCAAATACTAAGAAAGGGCGGCCTATGAAAGAATTACTACTTTCAATAAGTACACTTAAACGGCTAATTGGGAATAGAAAAACTGTAAAAAGCCCTCTGAGAAAGCCCCCCTCTAACCTTTGATAGTAAGCTTTTCTGTAGTCTGCCTGTTGATGTATTTTCCGTTTGAACTGTGCACAACATGAAGAGACGGAACACTGGCGGCTTGTCACAATGCCCCCCGATGACATCACAATAGCGCTGCTGCCTAGAAAACAAGCTGCGCAGAAGAAGTTGTTCTTTGGGTGGGAGGGTGGGCTAGTGGAAGGAGGGGGCAATCTCTTTTTTTCCCGGGTGGTAGGGGGATGACAGGAGAAGGGAAGCGGGTGGTGAGAAAGGTACAGAGGGCAGGGTTTGGGGGCTGGGAAGGAAAGGGAAAAGATTAGGGTTTGGGGATGATGAAAGGGCTTTCTACGGGTAAGGATGGCAAAGGGTGGCAGTGACGGAAAGTCAGGCAACCTGTCCTGTCCGTCTTTTTGTATCGTGAATTGGAAAGACTGCAAGGGGGAGGGGAGTTGCTTGCGCCCTAAAGGAGGAGTTATTCAGATTCATTGCAGTGGGCGGCGGCTGCAAAACGCACCATTCTTCTTGTTTTGGCTCTGCAAAGCAGCCTTTTCAAGGGTTGGCTTGGGTGACAAAATGTCTTGTGTAGGCGTGGGTTTGTCTCCCTCTCGCTCTCTCTCCCTAAGATGTGTCCGGCATAGGCCAGGGTGCCACTCGAGGCCCAAACCAATTCTGGTTATCGCTTCTCGGCCTTTTGGCTAAGATCAAGTGTAGTATCTGTTCTTATCAGTTTAATATCTGATACGTCCCCTATCTGGGGACCATATATTAAATGGATTTTTAGAACAGGGAGATGGAAAAAGAGCTTGCTCTGTCCACTCCACGCATTGACCTGGTATTGCAGTACCTCCAGGAACGGTGCACCCCTTCTTAACCCAGTTTCCAAAAGCAGAACTCAATTCACCTGATTCATATTAGCCCGATTTAATGAATTGGAAGAAAGCATACGTCTTCATATGCACCTCAATTTGGCCCATTCACTTTTCACACTTCCTCCTTTTGTTTTTTATCTTTCACACTTTTGACTTTCTTTATTCATCCAAATAGCAAACTCATCACCACTCAACCTGACCAACTCGGCTATGTCCCCGTGCTGCAGTTCTCTGTCTTATCTAGATCATTTGCAATTGAATGGAATAGATCCCTTTTGGACAAAGTGGATTCACCTGCTGCTGCAGTGACCACAGGTGTGATAACATCTAGAATTGGCATCTGGTGCGATCTCTCCGCTTCCACTCCAAAGAAAGTTACCTGTTTATTCCTATCATGCATTGGTTTTTGGGGTTTTCTTTGAGTAATGATGATCTCTTTAGTAGTCTGTTGGCGCCCTCTCCTGGAGGAATAGTTTGCTTGCTCTTGGACATTCTAAAAGAGAGGTCATGATAGACATTGAGCTTCTGAGCTCAATTGGGGACAGTCATGGGTGATGAATGTTTGCAACCTACTGCGAAGCCTCATACCGCAATATAAGGAACGTCAAATACTAAGAAAGGGCGGCCTATGAAAGAATTACTACTTTCAATAAGTACACTTAAACGGCTAATTGGGAATAGAAAAACTGTAAAAAGCCCTCTGAGAAAGCCCCCCTCTAACCTTTGATAGTAAGCTTTTCTGTAGTCTGCCTGTTGATGTATTTTCCGTTTGAACTGTGCACAACATGAAGAGACGGAACACTGGCGGCTTGTCACAATGCCCCCCGATGACATCACAATAGCGCTGCTGCCTAGAAAACAAGCTGCGCAGAAGAAGTTGTTCTTTGGGTGGGAGGGTGGGCTAGTGGAAGGAGGGGGCAATCTCTTTTTTTCCCGGGTGGTAGGGGGATGACAGGAGAAGGGAAGCGGGTGGTGAGAAAGGTACAGAGGGCAGGGTTTGGGGGCTGGGAAGGAAAGGGAAAAGATTAGGGTTTGGGGATGATGAAAGGGCTTTCTACGGGTAAGGATGGCAAAGGGTGGCAGTGACGGAAAGTCAGGCAACCTGTCCTGTCCGTCTTTTTGTATCGTGAATTGGAAAGACTGCAAGGGGGAGGGGAGTTGCTTGCGCCCTAAAGGAGGAGTTATTCAGATTCATTGCAGTGGGCGGCGGCTGCAAAACGCACCATTCTTCTTGTTTTGGCTCTGCAAAGCAGCCTTTTCAAGGGTTGGCTTGGGTGACAAAATGTCTTGTGTAGGCGTGGGTTTGTCTCCCTCTCGCTCTCTCTCCCTAAGATGTGTCCGGCATAGGCCAGGGTGCCACTCGAGGCCCAAACCAATTCTGGTTATCGCTTCTCGGCCTTTTGGCTAAGATCAAGTGTAGTATCTGTTCTTATCAGTTTAATATCTGATACGTCCCCTATCTGGGGACCATATATTAAATGGATTTTTAGAACAGGGAGATGGAAAAAGAGCTTGCTCTGTCCACTCCACGCATTGACCTGGTATTGCAGTACCTCCAGGAACGGTGCACCCCTTCTTAACCCAGTTTCCAAAAGCAGAACTCAATTCACCTGATTCATATTAGCCCGATTTAATGAATTGGAAGAAAGCATACGTCTTCATATGCACCTCAATTTGGCCCATTCACTTTTCACACTTCCTCCTTTTGTTTTTTATCTTTCACACTTTTGACTTTCTTTATTCATCCAAATAGCAAA